>NC_142023.1:3844831-3862331 GCF_049901735.1 Notechis scutatus
GTCTTCTAGTCCAGCCCCCTGCTCAAGCAGGAGAACCTACACCATTTCAGACAATAGGCAGTCCTTGACTTACGACAGTTCATTTAGTGACAACCAATCAGAACCGGCTGTATACCACCTCTGGCGTTTGTGTGGCCCGTAAGACAATTGGTATTTTGAGTTTTGCTCTTGGTGTTGTCTGCATTTCTCCCCGCCTGGAAATATCCTTGGAGCCCACAGGATGAAAGCTCTGCGGAAAGCTAATCTCCCTCTCGGATCAAAGGGGTTTTTATATCCCATTGTTGTCTGCTGGGACTGGGGGGAGAAAGACTCCAATCTTGGCATCATCCAGCATCAATTCGGAAAGAGGTCGGCCGCCTTCAAAACAGGCCTTTGTAAATCTGTCCTGGGAGGGCGGAGAAGCGCATCCCTTCCCCGAGAAATAGTTTTGCAATTCCCCCTTTTCAAAATAATTAATAATAGTAATAGTAATAATAATAATAATAATAATAATAATAATAATAATAATAATAATAATAATAGTAGTAGTAGTAGTAGTAATAATAATAGTAATAATAGTAATAATAGTAATAGTAATAATAATAATAACAACAACAACATGGGCCCCATTTCTTAAAGGATGCTGAATTTTGCTGATGTTTTGGTTTTGGTAGTCTTAGTTGTATGAATGAGTTAGGTTTTGAGGAATGTTAAAGACTCTTTGCTTTACTAAGGCGGTTAGGAAATTTCCTTTAAACATTTTTTCTCTTTTTCTTTCTTTTTTCCTTCTTTCCTTCCTTCCCTTCCTCTCTCTCCCTCTCTCTCTCTCTCATTCTTTCTTTCTTTCTTTCTTTCCCTTTCCCTCTCTCCCTCTCCCCCTCCTCTCTCTCTTACCTAAGAAGGTAAGAATCTCACCACTAAGTTGCTCAATTGTTATATTATTGAACACTCAGGGAGCAATCAACCAATACAGTGAATTTATCCATTGCTTCCCAGCCCATTTCCTCTGGCCTTTTAAAATGAATTCATTCTGATTTTAGTTCCATGAAATTGGACTTAAGGCTTGGGGAAGGCCAGCTGGGAATTTTTTTTTTTTTTCTTTCTTTCTTTCTTTCTTTCTTTCTTTCTTTCTTTCTTTCTTTCTTTCTTTCTTTCTTCTTCTTCTTTTTCTTCTTCTTCCCCTTCCTTTCTTTCTTTCTTTCTTTCTTTCTTTCTTTCTTTCTTTCTTTCTTTCTTTCTTTCTTTCTCTTTCTTCTTCCTTCCTTTCTTTTTTCTTTCTTCCTTTCTTTCTTTTCCTTCCTTCCTTTCTTTCTTTCTTTCTTTCTTTTTCTTTCTTTCTTTCTTTCTTTCTTTCTTTCTTTCTTTCTTTCTTTCTTCTTTCTTTCTTTCTTTCTTTCTTTTCTTTCTTTCTCTTTCTTTCTTTCTTCCTTTTTCCTTTCCCAACTCTTTCCTTCCTTTCAACTCCTTCCTTCCTTCTCACTCTTTCCCTCCCTTGGGGAAGAAGGAGGCCATCTGGGAAGTTTTTCTTTCTTTCTTTCTCTCTTCTTCTTTCTTTCTCTGTGTCCCTCTCTTTTTTTCTCCCTCTCTCCCTGTTTTTTTTCTTTCTTTCTTTCTTTCTTTCTTTCTTTCTTTCTTTCTTTCTTTCTTTCTTTCTTTCTTTCTTTCTTTCTTCTTTCTTTCTTTCTTTCTTTCTTTCTCTTTCTTTCCCTCTCTTTCTCTCTGTCCCTCTCTTTTTTCTCCCTCTCTCTCTCTCTTTCTTCTTTCTTTATTTTCTCCCTACCTCCCTCCATTTCTGTCTTACTCTTTTCCTCCTTTCTTTCCTCCTTTCTCTCTCACCTCCTTTCTCAATTTAATGATACATCCCTCCCTCCCTCACCCTGAGACTTTTCCACCACCCAGTGAAAAGCAGAATTTGGCACCAGCTGAGAAAGCAGGAATCCTAGTTTGATTTGGAAACTCGTTGACTGTTTTTTCCCCAGAATCTGGACATCCCCCATCTCTGCCCGTAATCTTTCGCCCGCCCTGCCCGTCTGCCCTCCTACCACTTAAGTGTGAGTACGTCCTGGCACCCACCGCCTTCTTGCCCCCCCCACCCCCCCCCCACCCCCGCCGGCTGGATCCAGCATGGCAAAGACAAGCCGGCGAGGTTGGCTGGCATGAGCCGACGGTGCCACTTTCAATCTGATAGCGGCTTGCGCTTGAATTCCCTCCCATCCTCATTGTCAGCCCTTTTTTTTATTATTAGACACAAATAGGAAAAAGTTTGTTTTGTTTTTTTTTTAACAGAAAAAAAAAACAGAGGTTACAAACTGCCCCGGGCTCAGAGGAAATGGGTCGTTTTTTCCGATTTTTTCTGTGCGTCACAGAAAACCCGGCAGCTGAAAGGAAGCAGACGCCGCGGAGTCGAGCAAAGAGATGGAGCCACGGGAGAGACTCCACTTCTCGGGCTCCGTTTAGACGGGCTAAGCTACTAGTAGCTATCTAAGCTATGCGTGAGGGCTGTGTCGACTCATAAAATATTTCTGTGGTCTTTTTAGAGTTGCCAACAGAAAGGGAGGGAGGAGCAGTGCGGCAGCTTGCATTCCATAAGTGTTTTCAAAGATAGTTTCTAGGTGACTGAAGTTTGTGCCCTGCAAAATTCTAACTGGAGAGCCTGATTGATGACTCTGGGCTATGGAGGGGTCCCACTGGAGAATATGTATTACAATACACCCAGAGGGTTGGGGGAAAACCTGGGTCGTCAAGGGTGACAATGAATTATATGAAGTGAGGGGAGCCGAAAGTCAAGTCAAAATATTTCTATGGTCTTTTTAGAGTTGCCATCAGAAAGGGAGGGGGAGCTGTGTGGCAGCTTACAAAACAAACTGCATTCCATAAATGTTTTCAAAGATAGTTTCTAGGTGACTGAAGTTTGTGCCCTGCAAAATTCTAACTGGAGAGTATGATTGATGACTTTGGGCTGTGGAGGTGTCCCATTGGAGAATATGAATTACGACACACCCAGGCAATGCAGGCATGTTTACTCCTAATAAATCTTCTTTAAGGTTTGGAAGTTTGGCTCAAGACTCATGATTTAAATGGGGGTAACTGCCGGCGCCCTGACAGGCGAACCTTTTGGGCACCGAGTGCCCGAAGCATGCGCATGCACGCACATCCTCAAAATGCAATGCAACATGCATCCCTTGTGCATGCACCCCCCCCGCTCCCATGCATGCATGCATGTCCCCTGTGCATGCATGCACAGCAGAGCTGAGCTGGGGCGATGGCTTGCGTGCCTACAGAGAGGACTCTGCATGCCACCTCTGGCACGCATGTGCCACAGGTTCCCCATCACGGTACTAGGGGATTAGGTTGTGTGGGGGGCAGAAAATAAATTTGTGCCATCTCCAGTTCTTCTTTCATTGGATGAAGGTCTTGGATGCGTGACTGGCTGGATGCCTTTGGCCCCCAAATTTGACAAGATCCAAAAGGGCCCCTGAATATATCATTTTAAAATGAAGGAACCCCAGTCTGAGTCTTTGAAAATCAAAAGCAGAACTGGCACTACCGTAATTTATTTTTATAGTTATAATGTACACTGAAGAAGGCATTTGATTTCGTTGTCTGAGGCACAATGACAATAAAGTAAACTCAATTCAGCTCAAACTAAATACCCTCCTCCTTCTTCACCCTCTTCATCCTTTTCCCTACTAATTCCCAAGGGCTGGAATAGATGGCCTCAAGGGTTGCTCCCGACCCCACAATTCTACCGCCACAGTGGAACTCAAGGTGATTAGGAGGAGGAGTGAGCCTCCCAAGATGGGAGGCAAGATTCCCATCCAACTTCTCCTTTGCCCCCCCACAGGGCCTGCGGAACTCCAGTCCACAAGGTCCCAAAATCCTAGTATTGCCCATGAGGGATGGCTACTCACGTGATGGACGAGGAGGTGGCAATCTTCGTCTGAATGGATGCTCAGGACGAAGCTGGTGTTGGAGTTCAGGATGAAGACGGCTTTGCACTTGCCTTTGGCTGCCCCCGAAGAGACGTTGAGCTGGAGAGTGGACATCTAGGAGAACAAGAGAGACAGGTGGGTTTCTGGGCACGCTAGAAGCAACCGATGTCGGGGAGAAAGTTCAGAGACACCATACATGTTCAAAAAAGAGGGCTAAGGTTTGGGAAGACACACCCCGTCCCAAGGTTTGGAGATCAGTTCCGTCATGCGGAAAGATTTAGAAATATCTCTCTCGCCAGCCAGCCAGCCATCATCCTTTCGTTCAACACCTGTCTGTCTGTCTATCATCATCCACTTGTCAATCTATCCATCCATCCTTTCATCCATCCATCCATTCAACTTGTCTGTTCTCTCTCTCTCTCTCTCTCTCTCTCTCTCTCTCTCTCCTATCGTCACCCACTCAATTTGTCAGTCTTCCATCCACCAATCCATCTACTCAATTTGTCCATCCATCCATAATCCATTCAACTTGTCTATCACTGATTGTGTATCCATCTATCTTCATCCACTCAACTTGTCTATTCATCCATTCATTCATCCTTCCTTCCATTCATTCATCCATCCATTCAACTCTGTCTATCTTACCTCTCTCTCTCTTTTCCCAACATCTCTCTATTATCTATCTGTCTATTTATCATCATCCACTCAACTTGTTTTCAACTAATCAGCTTAACCATCCTCCACACATTCAGCTTGTCTGTCTATCACTGTCTGCCTGCCCTCTATCTACTTATCTATCAATCTATGTCTGTTTGTCTTCCTACCTATCTATCAATTTATCACTCTGTCTATCTATCTATCTATCTATCTATCTATCTATCTATCTATCTATCTATCTATCTATCTATCTATCTAGATATATCTATATCTATCTATATCATATCTCTCTCTCCATACCTACTTATTTATTTATCTATCTGTCTGTCTGTCTGTCTGTCTGTCTATCTATCTATCTATCTATCTATCTATCTATCTATCTATCTATCTATCTAATCTACCTATCTATTACTCTTTCTCTCTCCCCCTCTCTCCCTCTCTCTCTCTCTCTCTGTGTGTATCTATCCATTCAAGTTTTCTGTCTATCTGTCCATCCCTCCATCCACTCAACTTGTCTGTTTGTCTGGCTAGCTGGCTGGCGGTCAGCCACGTCTCTCTCTCTCTCTCTCTCTCTCTCTCTCTCTCTCTCTCTCCTCCCGGTTTGGTTCAAAACCTCTCGCCTTCTCGAAAACTAGATAGCCTTGCCGTCTGGGCAAACAAAAAGAAAGACGCCCGTCTTTCCTTGGCGCCTCTGGGCTCCCACTCCAGCACACCCACCCCGTCCTCCCCTGCCTACAACACCACCCCTGTCGGATGGAGAACGGAGGGTGAGACCTGGGAACCCTCGCCCAGGCGTGCCACCCCCATCCCGATCCCAACAGCGAGGCGAGAAACCCAAACAAACAGAAATAACAAGAGCCAGCCCCCCACACTTGCAGAATGCCTTTGGGGGGGGGGGCATCAACCCCGGGGTCAAACGGCCAGCAGGGAAAGCTCTGGCTTCTATTTTTACCTCCCCACATCATCTCTCCCCCACCCCACCCCCACTGGGGAGCCATTGTTCCTCCCTTGGAGACCTCAGCAAGATTCCTCCAGCCTTCCTTCGGCTGGGAGATCTGCTTATAGAAATCGGCTTCCCGTAATTCTTTCCCGCTTGGAGTCTGGCTCCTCGACCCGCCGCTTGAGTTGGGGCCGTTTGTCTGAATGCCTCAGCCGTGACATCAGAGGGGCCTCCGAATCACAACCCTGGAGGCTTCTGGGCCAGCCGGTGGGCCTGGGCAGCGGGTGGGAGACTGGGGAGGGAGAGAGGGGGGGTGTCCACTGGGCCAGGTGCCCCAGCAGTAACCGCCTCTTCAGACCAGGTCTCTGGGCTCCTTGGTGCTCCCTGAGCTTACAGGCTCAAGCTAGGTAACATCCTGGCACTGATGATGTTCCCTAGTTGGGTCATGGGATGTCTTCAAGAAAACAGCTAGGATCAGAGAGCACCAAAGGCCCCCCTCAAATATTTTCTTCTTCTTCTTCTTCTTCTTCTTCTTCTTCTTCTTCTTCTTCTTCTTCTTCTTCTTCTTCTTCTTCTTCTTCTTCTTCTTCTTCTTCTTCTTCTTCTTCTTCTTCTTCCTCCTCCTCCTCCTCCTCCTCCTCCTCCTCCTCCTCCTCCTCCTCCTCCTCCTCCTCCCTCCTCCTCCTCCTCCTCCTCCTCCTCCTCCTCCTCCTCTTCTTCTTCTTCTTCTTCTTCTTCTTCTTCTTCTTCTTCTTCTTCTTCTTCTTCCTCCTCCTCCTCCTCCTCCTCCTCCTTCTCCTCCTCCTCCTCCTCCTCCTCCTCCTCCTCCTCCTCCTCCTCCTCCTCCTCCTCTACCACTCCACATACCCTACTCTCTTCTAGCACTGATGATGTTTCCTAGTTGGGTCATGAAATGTCTTCAAGAACACCCCCAGCTCAGAGAGCCCCAAGGACCCTACAGTCCCCCTATTCCTCCTCGTTCCCCCCTTTCTCCTCCTCTTCCCCACATCCCTTCTAGCACTGATGATGTTCCCTAGTTGGGTCATGAAATGTCTTCAAGAAAACAGCTAGGATGAGAGAGCACCAAAGACCCCCAAAATTACCATCTTCCTCCTCCTCCTCCTTTTCCTCCTCTCACCCCAATTCAAATACGCATACGAACCGGGATGAGATAAGAACATAAGCACAGTCGCCGTTTCATTTGCACCCGCTTTATTCAGTGACCAATGGCGATGGCTAAATGAGGACTCTGTCATTTCAAAAGGCCCATTGAAAGCAATCTTGAAAGTGGAGATGACCGATAAACCAGTTTGAGGGGGTGGGTGGGGTTTGAAATAAGACCCCGCCGGGGGAGAGTTGCCAGATCATCTACTCACCTGGGATCGGCTGTATCTCAGATTCAGAACATGGACCTCCAGGTCAGGATCGATTGGACCATGGGCCTCGCAACCGGTGGGCACCACGCTGGTTGTGTAGAAGACCCTGACTGCCTGGTCTCTGCTGATGGGCTCCGGAACACACCCCAAGGAATTAAACGCACCTGGGAAGGTAAGCATCTCATCATTAAGTCGCTCAATTGTTATGTTATTGGACGCACAGGGAGCCATCAGTCAATACATTGAATTCATCCGTTGCTTCCCAGCCCTTTCATAATTTCCTTTGGCAATGAAATAAAAGAAATAAAATGAAATAAATAAAATAAATGAAATAAAATGAAATAAAATAAAAGGAAATGAAATAAAATGAAATAAATGAAATAAAAGGAAGGCAATGAATTCATTCTGATTTTAGTTCCATGAAATTGGACTTAAGAGTTGGGGAAGAAGGAGGCCAGTTGGGAATCCTTCCTTCCTTCCTTCCTTCCTTCCTTCCTTCCTTCCTTCCTTCCTTCCTTCCTTCCTTCCTTTCTTTCTTTCTTTCTTTCTTTCTTTCTTTCTTTTTCTTTTTTTCTTTCTCTCTCTCTTTCTGAACTCTTTCCTTCCCTCTCACTCTTCCCCCCACTCTTCCCTCCTTCCCTCCCTTTTCCTCCCTCCCTCCCTCTATTTTTCTTCCCTTTCCTTTCTCTTTCTTTCTTTCTTTCTTTTTCTTTCTTTCTTTCTTTCTTTCTCTTTCTTATCTCTTTCCTTCCTTTCCTAACTCCTTCCTTCCCTCTCACTCATTCTCCCTTCCCTCTCCTCCCTCCATCCCTCTTTCTTTCTTTCTTTCTTTCTTTCTTTCTTTCTTTCTTTCTTTCTTCTCTTCTTTCTCCCTTCTTTCTTCCTCCCTCCCTTTTTCTTTCTTCTTTCCTTTCTCTTTATTTCTTTCCCACTTTCTCTTGGTTACTTCTTTCTTTCTTTCTTTCTTTCTTTCTTTCTTTCTTTCTTTCTTTCTTTCTTTCTTTCTTTCTTTCTTTCTTTCTTTCTTTCTTTCTTTCTTTCTTTCTTTTCTTTCTTTCTTTCTTTCTTTCTTTCTTTCTTTCTTTCTTTCTTTCTTTCTTTCTTTCTTTCTTTCTTTCTTTCTTTCTTTCTTTTTTCTTCCTTTCTTTCTTCTTACTTTCCTACTAACCTATTTGCTCATTCATTCATTCAACTTGTTTGCTGCCTATTTCACTGCAAGTTGACTTTGGGCGATGGACAACATCAAAATAAAACCACAAATAGCAGTAACAAACGAATAAAATCACAGCAAAAATACAGATTGGAACTAAAACCAAAGGACGGGGAGGAAAGGAGCAAGGGTGGGAGGCAGGAGCTGCTCTTGGTCAATCCCCCATTTAAATCAGATTTTGTGAAATTGAGCGCGTCCTGAGCAGGACTGAGGTAGAGAAGAACCAGTCTTCCAATATTTGAGGGGCTGCCACAGAGAGGATGAGGGAGTCAAGCTATTTTCCAAAGCACTTGAAGGCCGGACAAGGAACAATGGATGGAAACTGATCAAGGAGAGATTCAACCTGGAAATAAGGAGGAATTTCCTGACAGTGAAAGCAATCAACCCATGGAACAGAATTTGCCTTCAGAAGTTGTGGGAGCTTCATCCCTGGAGGCTTTCAAGAAGAGACTGGACTGCCACCTGTCAAAAATGGTGCTTGGGCAGGGGGTTAGACTAGATGACCTATAAGGTCCCTTCCAACTCTGATGATCTGTGATCTGTTCTAAAGAACCGAACCAAGCTTGTCGGGCTAAAATCTTTCCTAAACGGAGATGGATGAATCCATGTTCACGCCGGGCGCCTGAGCTCCCTTCCCTGCCTCGCCTGACCCGCCGTCATCCACTCCTCCATTGTCCTGAATTTCCTCCCAGGACCAACCTGGGCCAGCCCCAGCCCAGCAGCATCAGAGGAAGACAAACAGGAGACTTATCTGGCCTCTGCAGCCTGCCGTCACCCTTCCCCTCTCGGAGCCCGTCTAGAAAAATAACCGATGCGGACAAGACACCGAAGGAAAAAAGAAAAGGAAAGAAAGACCCAACCTCGTGGCTACACAGGATTCTGTTTGTGTTATTTCCCCAGGCGCCAAAGAGCTCTGTGTGAGCTGAACTCAGAGAAAAAGCCGTGAGATTAGATCAGCCTGGCGACAGGACCCAAGCCAACGGAGACTGGATTCTGCCATGGGTGGCACCTTCTGACCTCGCCACAGGGAGGTTGAACAAGGGGGCGAGGAAGGAGAGGTTCCCACTGGTGGGAGACCCACCACGCTGGACCAGGGCGTGGTTTGTGGTGGCCAGAGAAAGCCGCCTCTCGAAACCTCCAGTTGAGTTGGAGATGCACACCAGGCAAAGTTTGCTGTCTACGCAGCACTTCCAATCCTCGGTCTTTTTCAATAGAGGCTACCCATTGGATCCCTGGAGCCCACTCCAGGTCCACAGGGCCGGCCGTGGTCACACGGGGCTGGTGTTTTGGGGGCATCGCTCCGATCTTGATGTGGAATGATAACCGTGACCACAGAATGACAATGGGATCATCGGGGATCATCGGGGAAGAGGAGGCTGATGATGCCTTTAAAATGTTAAGGCGCAAAAAGGACAGTCAGGAAAGAAAGTTTTTTTTTCCCCTTCTTGGTTTGGAAATTTTCTAAGTCAGATCCTTTCATTCATCCGTCAACATCGCTTTTTCTCTCTCTTTCATCCATTCACTCAATCCATCCAAATTATATATCTATTATCCATCCATGTGAATTATAACTCTATTATCCATCCATCTATATCTCTACCATCCATCCATCCATATTATATTTCTATTACCCATCCATCCATCCATCCATCTAAATTATATCTATTATCCATCGATCCATCCATTATCCATCTATCCAAATTATATTTCTGTTATCCATCCATCCATATTATATCTTGAATATCCATCCATCCATTCATTTGTCCATCCATCCATCCATCCATCCGTTCATCTAAATTATATCTCTTATCCATTGAGCCATCCTTTATCCATCCACCCAAATTATATTTCTATTATCCATCCATCTTATCTAAACTTTGTGTCTGTCTATCCATCTGTCCGTCTACTGTACTAAGCTGAAACTTCTGATCACTTCTTTATTATAAGTGTTATATATAAATTATACACACACAAGCACGGAGAAAGAGAGAGAAAGAAGAGAAGAGACAGAGAAGAGAAGAGAGAAAGATATTGCATATTTCTGTTAATGCCACCAAAATTGCATTGACCTCGTTCGCAGCTGCCTTGATGCCACTGGCTCCCAATTCCTGGCTTCCCACTAAGCCAGACATCTCCCATTTTTATCCCCTAATCTTTATTTCTCCATGAAGAGTTTTGCTTGTGTGATTCTCTTTGTCCCACCCTCCGAGATCCTCCTGAAAGCTTCTTCTGCAAATGTGAGCCGCGTTCCACCCTTATGTCTTTTCTGACAATCTCACAAGCGTTTCTTCCACCAATACGCCAAACAACCAACACGTCGATGGGGATGGGAGTAAAAACAGATGACTCCTTGCATTTTTTGCACCGAACTTCCTGGAAGACTTAATTGTGCATTCTTACAAAGCGTGGTTTTTAAGCTATTTCTCTTTCTTTCACTTTCTTCCTTTCTTCCCCTCCTCCAGATTTGGAGATTGGCATGTGAACAATGTGTTAGAGAGGGGGGGGGAAACAAAGCAGCAATTTTGAATTCTCCTCCTCCTCCTCCCCTCCTCTTTTCTTCTTCTTCTTCTTCTTCTTCTTCTCTTCTTCTTCTTCTTCTTCTTCTTCTTCTTCTTTTTCTTCTTCTTTTTCTTTTTCTTTTTCTTTTTCTTCTCTTCTTCCCCTCCTCCCTCCTCCTCCTCCTCCTCCTCCTCCTTTTCTTCTTCTTCTTCTTCTTCTTCTTCTTCTTCTTCTTCTTCTTCTTCTTCTTCTTCTTCTTCTTCTTCTTCTCTTCTTCTCCTCCTCCTCCTCCTCCTCCTCCTCCTCTCCTCCTCCTCCTCCTCCTCCTCCTCCTCCTCCTCCATCTCTCTGCCTCCCTCCCAATCATTTTAAATGATATTTCCCATGAGAATTAGGTTTCACCCCTCCCCAAGTTCCCATCTGTGCTCTCCAAACAGCTGGATTTCATCCAGTCTCCAAAAAAATATCAGAGTCACGTTTTCAATTTCTTTTCTCCATTTTTTTTTTTTTTGATGGTGAGTGGGTGAAAATAGAGAATTTAGCAGTTTCATTTCCAAATGAATTATATCACCAGCTAGAGAAGTTCCTCTTTTGGATTTTCTCAGCCTCAAGCGACTCAGACATCATGTGGGGAAAACTGTGTCCTACCTTACAAGTTTGTTGTTAGCCTACCTTAAAGGGAGTGTGAAATTTTTTCACATTTCCAAATGTTTCCTCCCTCCTCGTAGCAAGCTGCCTTCCAACATTTTCTTTGGGGAGGAAAGAAATTTTACACTTTTCCCTCATGGTCTTTTAACATCCTAATTTCCAGGTAACCCCCCCCCCTCAAAATTAAGATATTCAACTGAGAGAAATTGAGTAGCGCTACTAGAAGAGGTAATTCAGCGCCCATCACCTTCGGAAGATCAACTAAGCAAATTTGGGTTTAATTGGCCCCCTGCAAAATTGTTCCTTTTTCCAATTTTGAGCTGCGTGGAGCATGTTTTAAATCCTGCTTTGCCCAATGTGGTTTTACCGGATCCCCAAACCGCTTAATTTTGTGTTTGTTTTTACAAAGAAGAATGGCTTGAAAATATTTTTCCTCTGTCCGTAAAATAAACATTTCTAAAATTGAAAGGAATATTTCAAATATGCAGGCACACTCTTAAAAATCTGACAAGTTAGTCCCATTTCACATCAAGCCAGAATTGCAATCAAAAACCAACAAGAAACCAGCTTGACTGCATAAAATAATCCTTTAAAAAAAAAATGTATCACATAAAACCAGCATGTAGAAATCACTCGGTATCACAGGAAAACATCCCTTAATATGTTGAGACATTTCTTTCTGGATATAAAAGAATAATTTATGAAGCTTAGAGATAGTCAGATGAAGGATGATTGGATCAAGGTGGGATTTGGCTTCTATGTTAGAGAAGGTATTTAAAGGTAGACTGCCTTTAATCAAGGAGGGATCATCTAATAATCAGGTATTAATAAATCATTATACCTATCTTATGTCTAAATATCTACATAGGGAAGTGAATTCATAACACATACACTGTAGGTTAAAAACAACTTCAGTACTACAAATTTTAAATTTTATTTTTAATCTATTTTAATCTGGGCATTTTTTTTTAAAGCTCGGCTACCTTGACTAGAAACAAGGGTTAAACATGGAATAAATGTATAAACCTCAGTGACATGAATACAACTCCTTCTTTAGCAATCAGCCAACAAAACAGGAATAGTTTGGCACCAACAACCCAGAAAGGCCAAAGACAAGAGCACTCCAGCACATGTGCAGAGTTTCTTAGATCCCCATCTGAGAAAAAAAAAAGTGCCATCTTTTTGAGCTACTTAAGCCTGAGAGTTTGATTTTGGATTGATTTCATTGAGAAAGGAAGAGAAACTTGAACTCATGGGGCAGGTGAGTTGTGTTGCACTTTTAGCAAGCCAAATTGTGACACTCAATTTGTCGCTCCTTCTTACAGTTGCCCACAGCTTGAGTGTGCAAAAACAAAGGTCCAAGGCTTTTATTTGGAAAAATGAGATTTGTGGTGCCCATAGAATCTTTGCTCTTTGTCACTCAACGTGACTTAAACAAACACAGCATGATAGAACCAACTGGTTGGACGTAATATTTTAGGCTTATTTGTGAGTGAGTGAGTGTATACTTTCACTCATGTTAGCTAAGAACATTCCTCAGTTTTTGGATCACGGAATAATTGTAAAAGAAGCTGGAATTGATTTTTCTACCCGGAACAGAGCTGAGGGCTGGAAACCATGACTTCAACTGGAGTCCCTCAACCTTCAACTTCAAACTTCAAAGTCCTTCAACTGGGATTTCTCGACTTGCTCAACTTTAAGCTGGGTGGCCTTCAACTCCCAGAATCCCCTAGCCAGCATATTGGCCACGTGAAGTGTTAGTACTGCTTTGTAAAGCCTTAGTAAGGCCATACCTGGAATACTGCATCCACTTTTGGTCACTGGCTTACAAACAAGACGTTGAGACTTTGGAAAAAGTTCAAAGAAGAGCAACTAAGATGATTAAGGGCCTGGAGAGAAAACCACATGAAAAACGTTTGCAGAAACTGGGTATGGCCAGTCTAGAGAGAAGAAGGACTAGTGGGGACAGGATAGCAGAAGTCCAGTATTTGAGGGATTGACACAAAGAGGAGGGGATCAACTTATTTTCCAAAGCACCAGAAGGCAAGGCAAGAAGCAATGGATGGTAACTAATCAAGGAAGAAACTTCCTAACAGTGAGGACAATGAACCAGTGGAACAGCTTGCCTCCAGAAGTTGTGGGTGCTTCATCACTGGAGTTTTCTAAGAAGAGACTGGACAGCCATTGGTCCAGAATGGTATAAGGTTGGACTAGAAGATCTCCAAGGTCCCTTCCCAGCTCTATTCCGATTGGCTGAAGTCCACCTGGCTTGAAGTCGTTGAGAAACATGCTCAACTAATCTCGATTCAAAACTAGATTGTACTCGTGAACCCAATTCTGCCTTGGTCTCCTCCACCACCCAACTACTCTAGCTCAACACTTTTCAAGGAGGGGAAGATATTTTGAGACCTTCTCTGGAGCAAAGCCTGCTGAAATCAGCAAAGCTGAGAAGACAGGAAACAACTTGAAGGAAGTTAAGATCGACTAGGATCTCATGTCTCGATTGGAGAGGAACAGGAAGAGATTTTTAAACTCCTTGCCGTACAGTTCACCCTTCTTGAAGACAGACCTCAGAACTGGGGTGAAGAAGCCCAGATCAACCTCCCACCCTCAAAGAGATTACAAGCCCATCACCCCCGCCCAGATGTCTCCTTCCATCTCCTCACCTTTGACAAAGTCAAGATTGCCAAGTCTTCCATTAAACTTCCCCTAAACACACTTATCAAAAAAGAGGTTGAGACTCTAGAAAGAGGGCAGAGAAGAGCAACCAGGATGATGAGGAGACTGGAGGCTTAAACATACGATGAACGGTTGCAGGGACAGGACCTGGCTAGTCTGGGGAAGAGAAGGACCAGGGGAGACAGGATAGCAGCCTTCCAATAGTTGAAGGGAGAGGGAGAGAAAAGAATGAGAGAAAGAGAACAAAAAGAGAAAGAAGGAGAGAGGAGAGAGAGAGAGAAAGAAAGAAAGTGAGAAAGAGTGGGAGAGAGAGCAAGAGAGAGTGACTGGAGGCTAAAACATAGGATGCAGGAACTGGGCCTGACTGGTCTAGGGAAGAGAAGGACCAGGGGAGACATGATAGCAGTCTTCCAATATTTGAGGGGCTGCTACAGAGAGGAGGAGGGGGTCAAGCTATTTTCTAAAGCGCCTCAGGGCCAGACAAGGAATAATGGATGGAAACTGAACAAGGAAAGATTCAACCTGGAAATAAGGAAACATTTTCTGACAGAACAATCAACCAATGGAGTTCAGAAGTTGTGGGAGCTTCATCCCTGGAAGCTTTCAAGAAGAGACTGGACTGCCCTCTGTCAGAAATGGTGTAAGGGTCTCCTGCTTGGGTGGAGGGGGGTTGGACTAGATGTCCTACAAGATCCCTTCCAACTCTGTTATTCTATATTCAATGGAACAGAAGTTGCCTTCAGAAGTTGTGGGAGCTTCATCCCTGGAAGCTTTCAAGAAGAGACTGGACTGCCATTTGTCAGAAATGGTGTAGGGTCTCCTGCTTGGGCACGGGGCTTGGATTAGATGACCTACAAGGTCCTTTCCAACTCTGTTAATCTAATCTAATTGAAAATGACATAGCCACACTTAGTAAGGCTGGTAGCCTGAAATGGCTGAGTTAATATAAACGCACCTTCCAAACGGACAGCTATTTAAAGTCACAATTGCCAAAACATTTCAGGGAGACATGTACCTGAGCAACTGTAACCGCTTCCTGATCCATTTTAGGAGAGCCTACAACCATCCTTGATGATCTCATTAGATTCGATTAACAGAGTTGGAAGGGACCTTGTAGGTCATCTAGTCCAACCCCCCCCTCCTCCACCCAAGCAGTAATTGATGGGCCTTGATCAGCTCCGACCTCCAAGATTCCTTCTCCTGAATTTGGAGAGGAGGGATGCCTTCCCCCACTTGGACACATCACCACCCTCCCCCCAAGAAATCCAATTTTAACATCTCCCTTTTCCGACGGAGACTCAAGCGATAATCGCGCTTACTTGTTGTGGCCGCAGAGCCCGAGATCAGAAGCAGCACGGTGAAGTACCACAGGTCCATCTCCCCACGATCTGAACGGTCAGTGCCCGTCCCTTCTCCTCTTGGTGGCCCCTTAGCCCGTGTCCAGAGGCAAAGGGCTGGAGAAACTGGACTTCGCCGGTCTGGGTCGTTGTGCAACGGGACGTGAGACGCACAGACGGTTCAGTTCTGCTCTTCTCCACTCCAGCCTCGGTCCCTTTCAGGAAGACCAGAGGGTGATGGAGCCCGGGCGAGCGAGGACACGAAAGCCACCAGGCCGAAGTTCCACAGGTTTGGACCCAGCCAGACAAGAGAGCCTCCTTCTTCGTCCTCCAAGCTCCGAGTGCCGAAATGTCCAGGCTGGGCTCTGCTCTAATGATTACGCCGCCGGGGCAGGAAATCAACTCCCTCTTTGGAAAGGCTGCCAAGATTTTTTTTGCTGCCAAAGCAGCGAGAGGAAATGCAATTCTTTTTCCCTTTTCTTTAACTCTCTCTCACTTTTTTTTTAAAGAGAGAGAGAGAGAGAAAAGAAACCAGCTTCAAAGGATATGCCAAAAAAGAAGAAAAATTCCTAAGCTTGACAGTGAAAAAACTCCGACCGGAGAATAAAGACGTGATCTTCGACAGGGAAATAGCTCAACTTCTCCATTCGGAGGTCAAGGGAGGGTCAGTTTTTAGGAACAAACTTTATTCTGTTTTTTTTTGGGGGGGAGGCATTTTAAAACTCATTTTTCGGGGCTCACCTGGGCAGGAAAGTGTAGGATGTAAACTGAAACGCCGGGTCTGTTTTATGCCAGAATTATTATTATTATTATTATTATTATTATTATTATTATTATTATTATTATTATTATTATTATTATTATAATTATAATTATAATTATAATTATAATTATTATTATAATTATAATTATTATTATTATTATTATTATTATTATTATTATTATAATAATAATAATAATAATAATAATAATAATAATAATAATAATAATAATATTATTATTATTATTATTATTATTATTATTATTATTATTATTATTATTATTATTATTATTATTATTATTTGCACCCTTTTGCACTCTTTCCATCAATTCGTGAAATCTCTTTTTAATTTAATTTGATTTGATTTGATTTTCTTTCTTTCTTTCTTTCTTTCTTTTTTTTTGGCTGCTGAGATTCATGTGGAAGTTGACTAAAGACAATGTAGGAATTTTGCACGGGGAGGACGACAAGTCAAAGCGCAAGGGACGTAGCACCAGATGCTTTCCATCTTTACTCTTAAGGCGACTCTTTCTCCAGACCCCATTCTCACAACTTCCAATCCTGAACTTCATGAGGACTAGCCCCTTCATTTCATTCATTTTACAGTGGGAAGGTTCTAGGGCTGTTTTGGGCTGGTAGTTTTGGTATTCTTGCACTAGAGGAGTTTCCGTTCAGCCCCCATTCTCACCATCTCCTGTCCCGAACTTCACGAGGTCTAGCCACTTCATTCTGTGCCAACCACTATTTTATAGTATGTTCTACCATTTTGTGGGTGGGTGGGTGGGTTATGTTGCAGGATTAATTTACTAGCAGGCTCCTGTTTTGTTTAAAAGCTGGGCCAAGGAGAAGAGAGGAAAGATTAGAAATAAGAACGTCTCCAAACGCTGCAATGAACAGGATTTTAATTTTAATTTTATGTTAAAATGGATTTAAAATAGGATTATGGAGAGTAGGAACTTTTGGATAGCAAACAAGTCTCCTGCCAGAAGAAATATATCTGAGTTTTCTGGCACTGTTCAAACAGGAAATGATCACCATCTGTAAACCGTCCAACATTCCTTTGGCCTCTGTTTGGAAAATTCCACCCGGCTGGACTAAATGACCTCTGGGTTCCCCCCCGCTTCCCAACAATGCTAAGAATATGGAACTTCTTCCCAGTCTCTCTCCTCTACAGGTAGCCCTCGACTTCTGTGAGCCCAAAATTTGCGCTGCTGAGCGGGACAGGTCCGTTTTGGCCCCATTTTACGACCTGCCTCGCCCCCATCGTTAAGCGAACCCCAGTAGGCGTTAAAGTTGGTCACACGGTAGTTTAAGTGAATGTGGCTTTTTTCCCCCACCCATTGAATTTTGCTCGTTAGAAGGGGGCAGAAGTTGAAAAACGGGGCGTTCCAACGTCATAAATATGAGCGTCTGAACTTTGATTGTGGGCGTTAAGTGCGAAAAACGGGTGGAAGTCTCTTTCTTTCAGCGCCGTGGACGCTTC
>NC_142023.1:3867331-3939831 GCF_049901735.1 Notechis scutatus
TCGGCCTGTTCAAGAATTTTAACCTCCGCAGATCCAAAAAGTGGTTCCAAAGCCTCAAAAAGCTCCTTCTGAATTATTCCTATCCAGATGGGAAGTGCTCCAGAGATTCAGACTACAATACCCATCAGTCTCCAGCCAGTCTTCCCCTTCCCGCAGACCTTGGCTGGATTCAAGACCCCCCTTAAGGTTTGGGGAGTACTGATTTGAGGAGGATGGGATCTGCAGTCCACCCCAGAGGAGCTCAGGGAGGACCACAGATTGTCCTCAACCCAACGTGGAATTTGCAGAAAGCGTCCCGGAAAGAAAATAGAGGAGAAATATTTCTTTCCCCTCCCTTCCCACGTTGGAGGGTGAAAAAAATTCCTTTAAAAACAAAAAACAGAACAAAGCAAAAGATGAAAACACCTCATCTCACGAAATCCAGATTTACTCTGAGAGAGAGAGAGAGAGAGAGAGAGAGGGAGGAGGTTTAAGGAAGCCGAGTGCATTGTCCTTGAAATTTCCTCCATGGGCCTCTCTGTCCACGAAAACAGGATGAAGCCACTTCCTCCACAGCCGTCTTTGGAGATGAAAAGGGAGGCAGGGCGGCGGCAAGGCGGGGAGGGGGGCGCATCGACACAGATCAGAGTCTTGGGGTGGGAGGGAGGAGAGGATGAAGCTCCTCCAGGGGGGGGGGCGGAGTTTACTTGAGGACATCCAGATGAGTGCAGACTTGCTTGAAGACCTCATCTACCGTGCCTTCTGCGTTGATCTGAAAGACGGGGAGAAAGCCACGGGGGCTCAGGAGGAGAATCCTGAAGTTGGCTTCTTTTGAGACAACGCCCAAGCATCGTCGCTGTCCATCCTCCCTCCCCCACCACTATGGAGGCCAGAGACCACCCCTTCTTGAAGGGATCCTAGCCAGGTTGAATGTTGGAGAGAGAGAGAGAGATCCACCAGCTTTCAAAGACAGAATGGGAGGCTCACAAGAAGACCCATCTGATCCTACCTTCTCCCTGGCCATCTTGGTACCCAAGTTCCTACAGCTTCCTAAGCCAAGGGTCTTCAACCTTGGCAAGATTTCAGACTTGTGGGCTTCGACTCCCAGAATTCCTGAGCTAACGTGACTGGAGGAGGAATTCTGGGAGTTGAGGTCCACAAGTCTTAAAGCTGTCAAGTTTGAAGAACCCCCCATCCTAAGCCCTCAGGTGGATTCCAAGGGAAGCCAAGCTTGATGCCTTCAAACCATGCTTGGGCCTTCGCTGTTGAGCACACTCAACGTGTCTTCGTTCCACAAAAGCAACGTTAAAATATCCCATGGTTTAGGAGGATGGGCAAAGCTCAAAATATCTAGGCCTGAAGATAAGACCTCCCGCCCCCAACTCTGTTTCACAGGGGAGGATCCATCTTCAAATCTTGGTCCCACCACAAGGTCAACCCTTCACATCTTGGGAATTGCTTCCTCCCCACCCAAGTTCCATTTCCCCTCTTGCTTCTCTTCGAAATCCTCCCAATGTTGGCGTGGATTTCTTCCCTCCGCTGGCAGCCAATTAGTCAGCGCCTGGCTATGTCGAGCAGGATAAGACCTGGAGAGACGTCCCTGAGAATAATGAATGACTGTGGCCCATCCTCACAACTCAGGAGAATGGGTGTCCTTTCTCTGCGATAGCTCGGTGGGTTCAAAATACTCTGGGTAAGATTCCCTGCAGAGACTGACCTGCTGCTTAAGTGTACAGGGGGATGAGGGAAGGGAGGGAGGAAGGAAGGGAGGAAGGAAGGGAGGGAAGGAGGGAGGGAGGAAGAAAGCAAGGAAGGAGAGAGAGGGGAGAGTGAGGGAAGGAAGGAAACGGAGGGGAGAGGAGGAAGCAAGAAAGGGAGGTGAGGAAGAGAAGGGACGGAGGGAATGAGGAAGAAAGCAAGGGAGGGGAGGAAGAAGGGAGGAGAGGAAGGAAGGAGAGGGAGGGAAGGAAACAAGGGGAGGAATGGAGGGGAAGGAAGGAAGCAAGAAAGGAAGGGGAAGGACAGAAGAGGGGAGGGAATGAGGAAGGAAGGGAAAGGAAGGAGAGGGAGGGAAGGAAACAAGGAAGGAGGGGAAGGAAGGAAGGAAGGAAAGAGGGAGAGGAGGGAAGGAAGAAAGGAAGGGGAAGGAGAGAAGGGGGAGGGAATGAGGAAGGAAGGAAAAGGAAGGAGAGGGAGGGAAGGAAACGGAAGGAAAGAAGGAAGGAAGGAAAGAGGGAGAGGAGGGAAGGAAGAAAGGAAGGGGAAGGACAGAAGAGGGGAGAGAGGGAGGGAAGGGAAGGAAAGGAAAGGAAGGTGCAAACGGCTCAGCCAGTAATTTTTATGTGGCTGAAATAACTCCCTCTGTCTGGATCCCAAACACATTGCCCATTTCAGACAAAAGGTGTAAATTCAGGCGAATTTACCCACCTTGCGGACAATTCCCTTCTTCTCGTAGTAGGCAATGACGGGCTCGGTGGCCTTGTAGTAGGTCTCCAAACGCTTCTTGATGGTCTCCTCGTTGTCGTCCACCCGCCCGCTGGTTTCGCCTCGCTTCAGCAGCCGTTTCACCATGGTGTCCTTCCCAGCGTCCACGTACAGCAGGAGGGTGGGGGCAGCGATCTGCTCGGGGAAAGTTCAAGGAAAAGTCAAGGTGAGGAGGAGAGGAAGAGGAAGAAGTGGGGAGAAGGGAGGAAAAGGGGGAGGAAAAAGGTTAAGGAGAAGACAGATGAAAAGATAGGAGGAGGAGAAGGAAAAGGAGAAGAAAAGTAGATAAAAGGGGAGGAGGAGGAGGAGGAGGAGGAGATAGATGGGAAAGAAAGAGAAAGGAGAAGAGGAAAAGAAGAGATGAAAAGTAGATAAAAAGTGGAGGAGGAGGAGATGGGAGAAAGGAGAAGATAGAGGAGGAGGAAGAGGAGGATGAGAAAAGAGAAGGAAGGTAAGTAAGGAAAAGATAGATGAAGAGGAGAAGGAAGAGGAGAAGAAGATGAAAAATAAATAAAAGGGGGAGGAGATAGATGGGAAAGAGAAAGAAGGAGAAGGAGATAGAAGAAGATAGAGGAGGAGGAAGAGGAGGACGAGAAGAAGAAAAGGAGGAGGATAAGGTTAAGGAGACAGATAAGGAGAAGAGATGAAAAGTATATAAAAAGGGAGCAAGAGAAGATAAAGAATGAGAAAGGAGGAGATAGAAGAAGGAGAAGAAGAAGAAATGAAAAAGGGGAGGAGGAGATGAGAAGGAGAAAGAGGAGGAGGAGAAAACCAAGTTTGCAATTCTCTAAACCTTCCTTCACATTGTTGCAAATTTCACCTGGCGCTTTCTGTTCATTGATCAATAACGGGCAGATGGCAAAATCAAAACCACAACCCATTCAACAAAACTGAACAAGATTTAGCCAAACAACAGCCCGCCCTAGTTAGTTGCTCAAACCCGAATCCATGTTCTCGGCCACCAAGCGGAAGATTGTGAGAAAAGATTGCACTGCCCTCTTGTGGCTTCATCCCGCTCCCACCAGGGCCAGCACCACTCATATTAAATAATATTAAATAATAATTCGATAAGAACAACGCCGTCATGTCCAAAATCAAAAGCTCCCTGGGGAAAAAAAAAAACGAGGGAGAAACATTACCAAGCTATGAAATCTTTTCCTCTGGTGTCCCAAAGGTGCTATTTTTTCAGGAGGCACCTGGACTTTCCTTTGAAGATGTTTTGCTTCTCATCCAAGAAGCTTCTTCAGCTCTGATTGGATGGTGATGAGGAATGGAAGGAATTATATTCCTACTAGCTGGATACCCATGCTGCGCTACGAAACTATTCAATGGGTCTTAGTTTTTGGGGAGGAAAATAAAGGGGTGGGGGGGAAATTCAGCCTCTGCCTACCAGCATCCATCTGGTATTCATCTGGATAGCGTCCTGTCAGTGTGTGAGAGAGTTGAGGGCTGTTTGGAAACTGAAAGAGTATTTGCTGTGTGAGCAAGGAGACAGCAAGGAGCCTGGGCGTGGCTTAGCTCATCTGTTCTGGACTAAAGCTGCTTGGTGCTGTGAACTTGAAACTCCTCTCCTCTGATTGTGTTTTGCATTTGGAAGAGATTTATTTTCAGGTGGGGAGGGGGAGTAGAACTCCTTAGCAACAGAGTGTGTTAATAATAATATACGAAATACTCTGATGGTCATTCGAAAAATCCTTTCTTAGCACCTAGAAGCCAAGAGGAACTTAGGTGCCAAATTTCAAGTTTGTAGGCTTTACGGTTCTGGAGATTTTGTGATGATGTGTGAGTGGTTTTTTATATATATATAGATAGATATATTTCTGTCTGCAAGGAATATAAACCCTTCCATTCCCCACCACCATTCAGGCAGAGCTGGAGAAACTTATTGGATGAGGAGAGAAACGTCTTCAAAGAAAAACCAAGAAAGTCCAGTTACCTCCTGGAAAAAAAAAAGTACTTTTGGGACAACCATAACTTGGATGACAGAGAATCTCTACAGATTTTTCTTCTGAAGATGCCAGAAATCAAACTTAAATCTTGGATCTTGCAAAATCACCAATTTGGTCTTTATGCTCGAACTTGCCATGCAAATCCACCTGCACACCCAGGTAGTAATTTTCTGAGGGAGGGAGGGAGGGAGGGAGAGAGAGAGGAAGAGGAGAGAGAAGAGAGAGAGAGAGGAAGAGGAGAGAGAGAGAAGAGAGAGAGAGAGAGGAAGAGGAGAGCGAGAGAGGAAGAGAGAGAGGAAGAGAGAGAGAGGAAGAGGAAAGAGAAGAAGAGAGAGAGAGAGAGAGGAAGAGAGAGAGAAGAGGGAGAGAAAGAGAGGAAGAGGAGAGAGAGAGGAAGAGGTGAGAGAAAGACAGGAGAGAGAGAGGAAGAGGTGAGAGAGAGAGGAAGAGAGAGAGAGAAAGAGAGGAAGAGAGAGAGAAAGGAGAGAGAGGAAGAGAGAGAGAGGAAGAGGAAGAGGTGAGGAGAGAGAGAGAGAGGAAGAGGTGAGAGAGAGAGGAAGAGAGAGAGAAGAGAGAGAGGAAGAGGAGAGAAGAGAGAGAGAGAGGAAGAGGAGAGAGAAGAGGAGAGAGAGAGAGAGAGGAAGAGGTGAGAGAAGAGAGAGGAGAGAGAGAGGGAGAGAGAGAGAGAGAGAGAGAGGAAGAGGAGAGAGAAAGAGAGAGAGGAAGAGGAGAGAGAAAGGGAGAGAGAGAGGAAGAGAAGAGAGGAAGAGGAAGAGGTGAGAGAGAGAGAGAGAGGAAGAGGTGAGAGAGAGAGAGAGAGAGAAAGAGAGAGAGAGGAAGAGGAGAGAGAAACAGAGAGAGAGAGAGAGAGAGAGAGAGATTGATTCACCACCACGTTCTTACCTTCTTCTCAAATTCCACGCCTTGGTTCACCTCCCGGGGATAACCGTCAATCAGGTAGCCCTTGGACTGGTCTGCTTTGGCCAACATGGCGTCCCTCAGCATGTCAAGGACAGTGTCCTGGCGGACGAAGAGATCGGAGTAAGGAGCGATTTTGCAAAGTTTGCGGGGAGGGGAATTCCAGAGCTCTGGATTCACACAACTGGGAAAGGAGCTTGGATTGCATTGAAATATCCCACGGATGGGATATTTCTAACCCTTCCTCCATCTCTTCCATTATTCACTGATATTCTACCTTCCCTCACTGTGGACGTGACTTTCTTGATTTTATTTACACAACAATCAATCCTCAACGTGCAAACAATAGAGCCCCATATTTTCTGTTGTTCAGCAAGACGTCCACCATCAAGTGAAATTTTGCCTTGTTTTTAACCACCTTTCTCACCTCCGTTGTGAAGGGAGTTGATAAGTTAGTAACCAGGTTGTTTAAGCAAATCTGGATTTCCTTTGCTGGTCAGAAGGTCACAAAAGTGGGGGGGGAAATCACATGACACCCTCCCCCGCTGCAACCATCGTAAATATGAATCCGTTCCAAGCTTCTGAATTTTGATCGCGGGGATGCCGCAACGGTTGTGTTTAAAACAACCATAAGTGTTGTGGTTTCGCCAGCAGCCTGTGCAGATGACAGTGGAATCGGACAGTGGGGAAGAACGGGGACCAGTCCGGGAGTCTGGGGAGGACTCGGACAATGCAGAGATGAGGCCAGGACCATCTGGGAGTGGGGTGCTGCCTCCGGAGCCTCTGGAGTCTGGCAGCAGCGAGGCAAAGGAACAAAGGGAGCCTGTTCCCAGTGTGGGTATGCACAGAGCTGCTAGAAGACAAGAGCAGCTGAAACAAAAGGGGCAACTCGGGAGTAAGTCTTGGAGGTGATTGCCCCTCCCATAAGGGATAAAGGGCAGGCAAAGGTGGAGAAACCTTTGCAGGAAGCAAAGTCATTCGTTCGGTTCAGATTCAACCTTGAAGCTCTGTGTGGACTTTGTACTCCGGTTGGCTTTTTACAGTTCATTTGGCACTCTCGTTGTTGGCAGCCATTCAAAGGTGTTAAAGGTGGGTGCTTATCTCGAGAGACTATTTGGGACTCATTATGGGCTGGGAATGAACATAGTTCCTAGCATTGAAATAAAACAAGAGTTGTTTTAATTAAGCGTGTCTTAGGAAGCCTTGGTCAGAACATTAAGTCATTTTTCCCCCCAGTGCCGTTGTAACTTGGAATGGCCAGTAGGTTGTTGGAAGTCAAGGACTGCCTGTAATGTAGATCAGACTAAAGAGTGCCGTGATTGTGGTGCAGTGTGGATGTCTATTCACTTGGCTTTGAATTATGGACAGCCTAGAAGTTGAAGGAAGCCAACAGCACGGAAGATTTCCAAGGTTAAGGAACATCTAGAAGGTCTTCTATCTAACTCACCAGAGGGACCAACTCTCCTTTCTCCATGATGGCCGAAAGCTTCTTCCCCCTGTCCGAGCCGGAGCTGACTTCTTCTCGTAGGAGATCACCGGTGGACAAGTGGGTGTAGCCATATTTTTGGACAATCTTCTCGCACTGTGTTCCTTTTCCAGAACCTGGTCCTCCTGCAGAGGGCATAGAGTGATCAGGCACAGAATTAGGGACTAAAAACGATCAGGACAGGAGAATATTTGGAGCTCCTCGGGGTTGAAATGAGGAGGTCTTTGATGCTCTCCGAGCTTGTTTGTTTTCTTGCAGACGTTTCATGACCCAAACTAGGTAACATCATCAGTGCTAGAAGGGAGTGGGGTGTGTGGGAGAGGGGGAGGAGGAGGAGGAGGAGGAGGAGGAGGAGGAGGAGGAGGAGGAGGAGGAGGAGGAGGAGGAGGACGGTGCTCTGAGCTTGGTGGTTTCTTGCAGGAGGTACCATCATCAGTGCTAGAAGGAGTGGGGGGAGGAGGAGGAGAAGGAGGAAGAGCGGTGCTCTCTGGAGCTTGGTGGTTTTCTTGCAAATGTTTCATTACCCACTAGGTACGATCCATCAGTGCTACCAGTAGTACTGCAGTACATAGTACTGCAGTACACTAGCACTGATGATGTTACCTAGTTAGGGTCATGAAATGTCCGAAAGAAAACTACCAAGCTCAGGGAGCCACCAAGGGCCCCACAGTCCTCCTCCTCTTCCTCCCCTCCTTCTCCTCCACCCAAACCCCATCGCCTTCTAGCACCGAGCTGGGCTCTAACCCAAATTTGACAAGAGAAATCCAGGCCCACCTTAGAACCCTGTTGAAAAGTCCTTAAAAGCTTTCTTTTTGGGGGGGGAGTCAAAAGAAATACTTTGCGATGGCTTAAGACTTACCCACCACGAAGATGATTTTGTGGTTTTTCAATTTTTCTGCAAGGATTAAAAAAAAGGGGGAGAAAAAACTGTTAGGATCTGATGGAGAAGTCAGTTCTTGGTTGCTTACACAAGACAGCCACCTCGGTTTGTGAACTCGTTTTAAAAAGGATTCCCCCCTCATCCCCCCTCTATCTATTCACCTACCTAACTATATTTCTATCATCTATATCTATCTATCTATATCATCTATCTCTATCTATTGTCTATTTTCTATCTATCCAATCATCTATATATCATTTGTCTTCTATCTTCTAACATCTGTATCATCTATCTGTCTGTCTGTCTATCTATGTAACTATCTATCTATCTATCTATCTATCTATCTATCTATCTATCTATCATCTATCTATCTATTATCTATCTTCAATCTCTCTATCATCTATCATCTCTCTTCTATCTTCTAACATCTGTATCTATCTATCTATCTATCTCTATCTATTGTCTATTTTCTATCTATCCAATCATCTATATCATCTATCATCTCTTCTTCATCTCTGTCTGTCTGTCTGTCTGTCTCTATGTAACATCTATATCTATCCAATCATCTATATCATGTATGTATGTATGTATGTATATATCTATCATCTATCTATCTATCTATCTATCTATCTATCTATCATTATCTATCTATCCAATCATATCTATCTGTCTTCTATCTATCTATCTATCTATCTATCTATCATCTGTCTCTATCTATCTATCTATCTATCTATCTATCTATCTATCTATCTATCGTCTATTATCTATCTATCCAATCACCTATATCATATATCATCTGTCTTCTATCTTTTAACCTCTGTCTCTCTCTCTCTCTCTCTCTATCTATCTATCTATCTATCTATCTATCTATCTATCTATCTATCTATCTATCTCTATCACTGCAAAAGATGTGAATCCCCACCTGTATCAAGAGATACAAGACTTCCGTACAAGCTTATTTCACAACAAATGTTGTCTCGGGTACTGCAGAAATCGGCACCCCCCAAGTTTCATTTCACGATTTCTGTGGGCTGCAAACATGGGAGTACAAAACAGAGGAGGTGCCTTCATTCTGCTACTGTTTCTTTGAATGATGCTTCTCAGGAGCCCGGAAACTTTTCCAGATCTGGCTGAAAATGTATAGACTGCCAAGCGGGAGAGCTAAAAATAAAAACCACCCATTTCAGGTTTCACGGACAACCTTTGATTACGTCCTTCTAGAATTACATCCTTGCAGAGCTGAGGAAAGGAGCAGTAAGGAAACGATGAAGTCTCTGGTGTCTAGTCCGAATGTCTGGATGGCAAGTTTTTGTATATCCTTTCTTCCCTTTCTTTTAGCAACTCAGTTCCAGAGGAAACTCAGCCTGTAGATGCTGTAACTCAACTATAAAGTCAATCTTTTAACTCCAACATATCGGCCCCAATTATATCTTGGGTATTAAGTAGTGGAGAAAGGTCCCCATCCAGGCCAAACTCAGTTCTGCAGACAAATATCTGGTGTGTTGTAAATCTCTCAAGTCAACTTCACAAATTGACTTCAGAAGTGTCTACACTTGTGGCAAAAACTCATCCACCTGGGACATCAATGCACTGGATTGGCACTAATGCCAAAGAAATGCATTGTGTTGTTTGATGTGTGTGAAGATTTCTCAGTCATCCAGGTCATGGTTATCCCAAAAGTGCTTTTTCAAGAGGCCCCTGGGCTTTATTTTTCCTTGAAGACATTTCACTTCCCATCCAAGAAGCTTTTTCAGTTCTGAGTGACTGCATCTGAACAGTTCAGGTTAGAACTGAGGAAGCTTCTTGGGTAAGAAGTGAAACCTCTTCAAGAAAAGTCCGGTTGCCTTCTGAGGAACTGAAGAAGCTTCTTGGGTGAGAAGCGAAACCTCTTCAAGAAAAAACAAAGACCAGTTGCCTTCTGGAGAGCTGAAGAAGCTTCTCGGGTGAGAAGTGAAACATCTTCAAGGAAGAACAAAGCCCCATAATGGCCTTTTGAAAAAATCACCTTGGGGACATACTTGTAATGTTGGATCAACTTGCAAATTTCAGACCAGAGAAGGACCACAATATAAGGCCTCAACTTAGAAACTGTCCAACCAATGCCCTAGAGCAGGGGTATCTATCTATCTATCTATCTGTCTGTCTATCTATCTATCTATCTATCTATCTATCTATCTATCTATCTATCTATCTATTGTCTTGGCTCTTTGATCACTTATGGACTTCAACTCCCAGAATTCCTGAGTGAGCCATAAAAGGTTCCCCATCCCTGACCTACTGGTTTTTCAGTTGTGAGGGAAATCAAGGAAATCAAGACAAGGAATCATCGATGGAAACTGGACAAGGAGAGATTTAATCTGGAAATAAGGAGAAACTTTCTGACAGGGAGAACAATCAACCTGTGGAACAGAAGTTGCCCTCGGAAGTTGTGGGAGCGCCATCACTTGAGACCTTCAAGAAGAGATTGGACTGCCATTGGTCAGAAATGGTGTAGGGTCTCCCGCTTGGGTGGGGGGTTGGACTAGATGACCTACAAGGTCCCTTCCAACTCTGATTATCTGTTATCCTGTTCCTTGAATGGGACTGTTTAATATACTAATGTATATTATTATATATGTCATTATTATATATGTCCTACATTTGTATAATTAAACAGTCCCATTCAAGTCAAAAATTGATTTCCCCCACAACTGAAAAACTGGTAGGCCAGGGATGGGGAACCTTTTATGGCTCACTCAAGAATTCTGGGAGTTGAAGTCCATAAGTGATAAAAGAGCCAAATTTCCCTACCCCTGCCCTAGAAGGTTTTGCTGTTTTTTGGAAGAATAGATCAGATGATAAACTGGACAAATTTTCACTCCTTGGGTGGGGGGATTTGGAAAAAAAGATTGAGGGTGGGGGCAGAATGGAGCATCTTGGGAGGCCCAGAAGTTGGAACATCCCAAAGAGGTGCTGGTAGGTGAAGATCAAAAAGAGAATAACTACGAGCGTTGGCTTGATTGACCAGGAAGATCAATCCAGATCCACCAAAATGGAGAAAGGGAGAAAATTCACTGACCTGCCGCCATTCCCACGGATTCTGAGGTGTCAATCTCCTCTGTCTGAAAGAAAACAGAAGATTCGATTAGACCGAAGATCCCAACTCTTGGAGGGCATCAACCCAGCAGCTCAGGAAATCCCTCGATTGCTCCAATCTCCTCTTCCAAAACTAGACAGGAGAAGAACTCAGGCCCGCTGGCAAAAATAACTAAGACATAAAATAATTATGACTTCTTCCTGATGTTGCCGTGTCTTTAAATCCTTCCCATCTTCCCCCCACCCTTTTTTTTAAAAAAAAATAATGTCCCTAACTGCCACCTCAAATAAAACCTTCCATCATCCCTACAGATGTTGGGGATAAAAAGCAAAGCAATAAAAAACGACACAAAAAGGCTTTACCTCAATCTATCCCGGAACACCAAAATCAATCTTGGGTTAGACACGGCAACTAATTTTTTTTTCTTCCTTTTTCTTTTCAGCTGGCAGACCCCCGAGAAGGTTCAACGGTGAAGAGAGACAAGATCTTACTGAGTTTTTTCTCCAACCCTCCCTGTAAAGTCACCCAGGCAACTGCCCAACGGAGGAAACAAGAGTCCAAGGATCGCAGTTGATGTGTAACTTGGTAGGCAGCCTCTGACTCACAGCTACGTGAATGGAGGGAGGGAAAAAACACACCTTCTGAGGCATCACCTGGGAAGAGGTTCCCATGGCAACTGCTTCCTGCCTCGGATGTACCGGCAGCTCTTGGGAAGAGAACTTCAACGCCGTACGGGAGAGGCAAGAAGGACCACCATGGGGGGAAAAACTGAAGCAATGAAATTCCCCAGGAGACTTTAGGCGTAACAGAATTAACAGAGTTGGTGTTTAATAAAAAATAGTAAAAAAAAAAAAAAAGAATAACAGAGTTGGAAGGGACCTTAGAGGTCTTCTAGTCCAACCCCCAGCTCAAGCAGGAGACTACGCCGTTTCAGACAAACGGCTGTCCAGTCTCTTCTTAAAAGCCTCCAGTGATGGAGCAACCACAACTTCCGGAGGCAAGTTGTTCCACTGGTTGATTGTTCTCATATTCAGAAAATTTCTACTTAGTTCGAGGTTGTTTTTTTCCATCCATTGATTCTTGTCTTGCCTTCTGGTGTTTTGGAAAATAAATTGACCCCCCACACACACACCTTTTTTTGGGGGGCAGCCCCTCAAACACTGGAATACTGCTATCATATTATCCTTCTTTAAACAGAATTTGCATTATGGGGTCCCATTTTTGAAACTCCCACTCCAAGTGGTAAATCTACTCCATCTTTCTCCTTCGCCTGGCTCAATAGCCAGGTCCTGGTCACTTCGTGATGGCGACCACTTGTGATGCCTGCACTTCCATCTTCCCTTCCAGCCGGAAGGTTTGCACCATGACCTTGGGCTGGTGGCACCTCTGAGCACGGAGCCATGGTTAGGGAAAGCACGCACGGACAACGGAAGAGGATTTGGCTTGGAACGCTGGGTCTCAAGACAGGGGTGGTTTTGAGTGGTAAAGGAGGAGACCAGAAGACGACAGGAATACTTCAAGTTCTCCAGGTCTTTTAGATGGACTATTCATGGCTTGTTTCTTTTCCAGGGGGCCTCAAGTCAGCACAAATGGAGCTCTGTATCTCTGCAACTCTTATGCTGAGCAAGGGGCCTGGGATCTAGAAAAATTATTTTTCAGGCTGTGGAATCTATTATTGGCCCAGAAAAAAAGATCTCCAGAATTTTTTCATCAAGAGGCGAAGCTCAAGTGCCTTCAGACGTCGTGGGTGCTTCATCACTGGAGGTTTTTAAGAAAAGACTGAACAAATGGTATAGGAATCTCCTGCTTCAGCAGAGGGGGCTGGACTAGAAGACCTCCATGGTCCCTTCTAGCTCTGTTAATACTATACTCTTCAGTTCTCCAGATCTCTCCAGATCCCTGCTCTCCATAAAAAAATATATCGTTGGATTTGCTTTCTAGGCTCAAGCCGTCGGCTGCTACTTCGGTCTGGAGTTTAGGTCAGCCTTGGGTGAAGAGGGTGGACTAAAACACCCATCATCCCCAGGCAGTGGACCCAGCTGGTAAGTATCTAAGGAAGTTTGGACTATTCTTTGCATCCCCCCCCCCTTCTCTCTTGAAAAATGACTCAAAAGGAAAAGCATAACCTATGCCGCCTTCTGTACTATTTAGCTAGGGGGGAATCTTACTTATTTTATTTTTCTGCTTTTGGGAGGTTATGAAGGAGACCACGGCAAAATGGACAGATAGACCCCTGGAACTGTTGAAGGACCAAGCTTGGAAGAACCGTTTTAAGAATCAACACGGACTCCCTAGCGTATCAGTTCAGATTGAAAGCTCATTTCAAGACCAAAGGCTGGTTAATTTTTCCCAACGCCGTGAGTTTTACAACCATTCAGGTGATTTTATTTCCATTCTGTGAAAAAGCAGCCTGACTTTTGTGTGTGTGTGTGTGGGGGGGAAACGTCACCAACAAATGGATATCTTATTCTATTTGTTCTCCCAACTCTTTCAGTTTTGGTCACCACAATGTAAAAAAAGAGGTTGAGACTCTAGAAAGAGTGCAGAGAAGAGCAACCAGGATGATTAGGGGACTGGAGGCTGAAACACACAAAGAACTGTTGCTGGAATTGGGTATGTCTAGTTTAATGAAGAGAAGGGCTAGAGGTAACATGATAGCAGTCTTCCAATATCTCAGGGACTGCCATAAAGAAGAGGGAGTCACGCTATTCTCCAAAGCACCAAAGGCAGGACAAGAAGCAAAGGGTGGAAACTACTCAAGGAGAGAAGCAACTTAGAACTAAGGAGAAATTTCCTGATAGTTAGAACAATTAACCAGGGAAACAGCTTGCCTGTAAATGCTCCAACACTGGAAGTTTTTAAGAAGAGATTGGACAACCATTGGTCTGAAATGGTGTAGGGTTTCCTGCCCAAGCAGGGAGTTGGACTAGAAGATCTCTAAAGTTCCTTCCAACTCTTGTTATTCTGTTTTGTTCTTACAAACGAAGCATTTGTTGCATTGCTGACCCAAAGAGATGAATCAAACCCAATCGTTGTTCCCTGTCTGAGTCCTCCATTAAATCCTGGCATCGCGGCTTCCAATCCTGGCTTGCTACTTGATCCTTCAGTCCTCAGTTTCCCCGCTGCAAAAGGTCAGCAGCTGAAACCCACCTCATGGGCTTCTCCGAGGCGTGGATCGAATCGCGGTTAGATTTCGGAAGCCTCTTTGGGTGGCGTTGAGTTTCATGGCTGAAGAGCAGCTCATCTTTACATTGGGTTATTCCACCCCACCCAAAAAAAACCAACCCTCCCTTAAAAAAAAAAATCTACTAATGACGCCGAAAGAGAAGCGACTCCTAGAATAGATGCTGGCATAGTTTGAGGGGAGAAATAACCAGGTCTGGTTACACACATCTCTCTCTCTCTCTTTTTTTTAAACACCTAATAAGGTTAACTCCTTTGAGGTTTTGCGAAGTGCAACTCAGCAACTGTAAATCTGGCTGGGGACGGAGCAGAATATAGTATAACAGTGCTGAAAGGGACCTGGGAGGTCTTCTAGTCCAGTCCCCTTGCTCAACCTTTGCAGGTGAGTTGGGTGCTAGAGCAAAGTTTTAAATTTCTTCCTGAAGTTTAAAGTGGATTTTGAAGCATGTCAGGAGTTTGAATTCTTCCATTTCTGCAAAACTATTGCATCCAAAGGCAGGCACGTTCACCAAACACACACACACACACCTACACATCCCTTGAAAACATCAGGAGAAAACCTGCCTAAAATTGCTGTCTCCTCCCAGGTTTAAATCAGCCTGGCAGCTTTTCTGCAAGCAAGGAATTGGCAGGGTAAGGAAGCAGCCAGCTCAATTCCTTCTTCCTTCTTCCCCTGCCTTTCCAATGAGCCATTCCTGCCCCAAGGATGGCCTCCCTGCCCCCCCCAGAAGGTTACAAACTAGGCACAGAAAAAACAACAACCAGGTTACCTCCCAGTATGTTAGGAAAACTACATTAGACATCCTCCAGCAGATGTCAGGAAACACGAGTGGAGGATGATGGTTAATGATGAATGTGGTTCTGGAATGACAGTTTCCTCCCTTGACATCCAATCGACGTGGTCATTATGATCTACCTCATCATCACAATGAGGTGATTCAGTGTTTAATGACAGGTGTGTGGGCTGTTTAAAAACAACACAAAAATCCCAGAACTTCCTCCCTTGGACAAATCCAGGATCTCTCTGTTGGATTTCTAACTACAAAGAACAAGGGATTTATGTGTGTGTGTGCGTGTGTGTGTTGTGTTGTCTCTCCAAGTGGTGCAATTAAAACCCCCAGGATAATCAATGTAGATATTCTGAATTTTAGCATCCTTACATTGTCGGATGCATCCCAGGTTCAAATTTAGCCACAAATGCTTCCTAGATAAGCTATTTATTCTCTGTCATCCCAGCCTACCTTACAGGGGAGTTGTGGAGCGTGGGGGAGGGAAGCGGAGGAGAGACTGCTATGCACATGCTAAAATTGCTGTTTAGATCTGCTGTTTGGGGGAAGGCTGGGTTAAATCAGCGTACAGGGACACTCTCCCTGAGATGCTAGCTTTCTGCAGGCAAAGAACTGGCTAGACAAGGAAGCAATTAATCCAATGTTCTTTTCCCCTTCCTTGGCCTTTTAAAATGGGTGGTTCAAAGGTCTTTGGATCCTGGAAAAAAAAGAGAATATACTCGCAAGAGAGAACGAAAGAAGGCGAAGAAGAACAGAACAGGAACTTCTTGTTCTCCATCTTGCTTTAAACCAGCATCTGGATTTCCTCCAGATCCTATAGTTCTCCACACTTGGCACCCCAGCGATGTCTTTACGACCTCCAAATCTGGCTGGGGGGATTATTATTATTATTATTTTTCCAATTTAACAAAGAGTAAACTCCTGCAAAAAAAAATCCCAGCTGTTTAATCAGGGCAACGTTGCAGGATGGGGTGGGGGCAAGAGGGAGACCGAGACCCCCCGCTCCTTTAAAAAAATGATTTTAAAGCCCCTCTCCAGCGGCTTTGGAGCAACAGAGAAAAAAAACCTAAGAGGTCAGTGAAGGTTATTGCAACCAGACGCCTTCCCAAAGTTGATGCAAGATCACCCAGAGACACACATACACACAATCATATATGGATCGAAGCATGTCTGATTTTGCTGCAACTATCCACAGCCTTTGGCCCTGGGTCCATTTGGCTGCAGATCCCTCAAGGAAAAAATAAAATAAAATTAAAAGCCCTGTTGCAAATCTCTACCCAGAGTTGTTTCCTGCTTCTCGAACCGTCAGACAAATCTTCCCCAATGTTCTGCGCTGAATGAGATGAAGGAGAAGAGAGCAAAAACCAAGGTACCCACTGTTCTCTCCGTTTTTTTTCCCTTCCCCGAAGGATTGCCCTGCCTTTTAGCAAAAATTAATTTTAAAACATCCTGGGGAAAAAACGGCTCAGCCTTACCTCTCGGCGCTGGAAGAGGAGCAGACAAAGGCGGCCACAGAGAGAGAGAGAGAGAGGCGGCTGTGCTTCTCCACCGCTGGCCACCCGGCATGGTTATTTTTACCCCCTATATAGAGAGAGGCTTTGAGGCATGATGGGAGAAGGAGGGACCGCTGGCAGGCATGGGTGCCGGGAGCTGAATAGCAGTGAGAAGAGGGAGGAGGAGGAGAGAAAAGAGAAGTCCAGAAAGGAAGGCTGGAGGAGGCTACTAAAAGAAATCCGAGGGCCCAGAAAGTCTGAAACAGACAAAACCTTTGCCGGACCAATACTTGAATACAGCTCATCTGCCTGGAATCCACACTGTATAACAAGACATTAATACAATTGAACGAATCCAGAAGTATTTCACGAGAAGAGTACTACACTCCTCTGCTCACAATAGAATACCCTACACTACCAGGCGTGAGATTTTGGGCTTGGGCAACCCAGAACTACGCCGCCTACGATCCGACTTAAGCTTAGCACACAAAATTGTCTGCTTGCAATGCCCTACCTGTCGGCTTCAACCACAACAACATAGGGGCAAACGATTGTTAATTTATCATTTGTTGCCATACTCCAAATTTCATTATACCACTCATTTCTTTGAACAGCCCAATTTTGTCAGGGGGGGTCAACCTATTCTTCAAAGCACCAGAAGGCAGGAGGAGAAACAATGGATGGAAACTAATCGAGGAATGAAGCAACCTGGAACTAAGGAGAAATTTCCTACAGTGAGAACAATTAATCAGTGGAACAAAACTTGTCTCCAGAAGTTGTAAATGCTCCATTGCTGGAAGTTTTAAAGACGAGATTGGAAAACCATTTGTCTGAAGTGGTGTAGGGTTTCCTGCCTAGGCAGGGGGTTGGACTAGAAGACCTTCAAGGTCCCTTCCAATTCTGTTCATTCTGTAAAGGATGCCCTGGATTGTCAGAATCTGAGCTGGCTGTACAGGAGCCGAGCCAAGAGACGAAGAATCCACCCATTGTTGGTGAATCGAGACAAAGACGCCAATTTTGCAAGGGCCAAAAATATCGGGACTCATGGGAAGACTTTCATTTTGACTTCACATAGAGTTGGAAAGGAACTTGGAGACGATCAACCCCAGGAGTGCTCATACCATCTCAGACAAATTTGGAGAGTTGGTGTGGGAAAGAAGGAACTGCTCCTCACCCCTGAGAGGCCCCAAATTTTTAGCCAGCCCTGACAAAACATGGCAACCATAGAACCATTGCAAAAAATTTTTAAAAACCCCCAAAGCAACAGGCCAAGCGATATTTGGATTAATCCGCCCCCAAATATACGAAATTGTTCAGCAAAAACTTTTTTGAGAGGTGGGGAAGCCCAGTTTCTGGTAAGGCTGTTTTGCTGGAGATGAAAACAAAGGCAAGAGAAGGAGAACAGCAGTGGAAAAGAAGAGAGAGAGAGAGAGAGAGAAGGAGGAAGAAAGAGCAGGAGGGAGAAAGGAAGAAGGAGGGGCAGAGGGAAAGAAGGAGGGAGAAGGAGGAGGGAGGGAGAGAGAAGGAGAGAAAGAGGAGGGAGAAAGAGAAAGGGAGAGGAGGAGGGAGAAAGAAAGGAGGGGAAGAAAGGGAGAAAGGAGGGAGAAAGGGAGAAAGAGAGAGAGAGAAAGTGGGAGAAAGAGAAGGAGGGAGAGAAGGAGAGAGGAGGGAGAAAGGAGAGAGAAAGGGAAAAAGAGAGGAGAAGAAAGAGAGAAGGGGGAGAGAAGGAGAGAAAGAGGAGGGAGAAAGAGAAAGGGAGGGAGGGAGAGAGAAGGAAGTAGAAAGAGAGAAGGGAGAGAGGGAAGAAGGAGGAGAAAGGGAGAAAGAGAAGGAGAGGAGAAGGAGGGAGAAAGAGAAGGAGGGAGAAGGAGAGAGAAAAGGAAAAGAGGAGAAGAAAGAGAGAAGGGGGAGAGAAGGAGAGAAAGAGGAGGGAGAAAGAGAAAGGGAGGGAGGGAGAAAGAAGGAAGTAGAAAGAGAGAAGAAGGGAGAGAGGGAAAGAAGGAGGGAGAAAGAGAAGGAGGGAGAGAGAGAGAGAGAAGGAGAGAGGAGGGAGAAAGAAGGAGGGAGGAAGAGAGAAGAAGAAAAAGAGAAGGAGGGGGAGAGAAGGAGAGAAAGAAGGAAGAAGGATGAAGAAAGAGGAGAGAAGGAGAGAAAGAGAGGAGGGGGAGAGAAGGAGAGAAAGAGGGAGAAAGAAGGAGGGAGAAAGAGAGGAGATAAAGAGAGAGAAGGTGGGGAGAAAGAGAGAGAGAATGGACAGGCTGACCAAGGAGATGTCCTCTCCACTTTGGGTTCTGGCTGAACCCACCAGTATGTTCATTTCTTCTGCCTCTTGGCTCTATCCCATATTTTCTTTCCATTCCTGTTTGCTTAACAGGCTGGTTAATTGCCTGCAGTCCATCAAAGTCCCTGACCCCTGGCCACTGTCCCCAACCTTCTCCCACCGGGAACTCCCACCCAGTCGGTCTCAGCTTCTGGTCTGATGAAAACGGGAAGCGGGCGTAGGATTCGACCGGGGGCTCAGGAAAAACAACAACTTGGGAGGCCAGCGCCAAGACCCAGGTCTGGACTGCATCAATGGTGGTGACCTCACCTGCTCCTTTCTCTCCTCTTCCTTTGGAGAGCCTTGGCACGGCCTGAAGAAACTGTGCAGTGTCAAATCTAGATGCCCCCACACGACAAAAAAAAAGCCAGAAAAAACAGGGACCATTAGATGCCTGGAAGAGTTATGAGAAAACAACACAACCCCTTTGGAAAAGGAAATCAAAGTCAGGATTGCAAGAACAGTCAAAAGGCACAACAAGTTCAATTAATTCGGATTCTACAAGGTGCTGTCAGCCTCCTCCTCCTCCTATTTTTTTCTGAGGTGAGATGGGGTGGGAGCATTTCTTTTGTCCCTTAAATTAAGCAGATACTTTCTCACCCAGAATTCTTTTTCTCTCTGGCTTCAGCTGTTGCTGAATGCAGGATGTGATGGCAGCAAATATTTCATCTTCTTCTCTGTCTGCATCGAACTGGAAAGTTAAAAAATAAATAAATGGAATCAATCTTTTCAGCTTGGGCTAACCCTGTGCTCTGTTTTTCTCCCTACTACCCCGTTTCCCTGAAAATATGACCTACCCTGAAAGTAAGTCCTAGCTTGATTTTTACACGTGTGCCTGAAATAAGCCCTGCCCTCCAAAATAAGCCCTAATTAAGATCCCACCCACTCCAGAGTGGACGGGTAAAAATTAAGCTGGGATGGAGAAGGGGATGGATTGGAGCTGCCCTACTGCTTACCTTTGGACAGTTGTAGCCAGGCCTTGCACAGCCCAACACCTGCCTTGCCAGCCCATTTCTTCTGCAAGACTTTCCTGAAGGCCTCTGTAGCTGAGAACAAGCTCTGGATCGATCCAGAGTCCTTCAGGAAAACCTTGCCGGCTGCAGAAGAAGGAATTCCTCTGACAGCGAAAAGGAGGCCGGGGGTGACGCGCGCAAGTGAGGTTAGTCAATGGATGGCATCCCCCGAAAATAAGACCTGGTGCCTTTTTTGGTGGCAAAAAAAAATATAAGACAGGGTCTTATTTTCAGGGAAACAGTATGTGTGCAAACATCTTCACTTTTGGATTTCAAGGGACTAAAATCCCTTCAGAAAAGAGATGGAGAAGAGAGCAAGTGGGCATTTGCATACCTATCTCTTTATTGCTCTTCCAAAAGTATGTGCAGGGTTGGGATTCTACCTGTTCGCACCTATTCGCTAGAACTGGTTGTTAACATTCTAAGCAGTTGGGAGAACTGGTTGTTAGAAGAAATTACTGGCCTAATCCTGTAAGGGAGGCAGGAAGGAAACATTCTGGTGTTGCTTACAGAAACTGCCTCTCTGTTAACCCTTATTACATTCTTGGGCAGGACTAGACTTCCTGTCTCTGGAACTTCTCTGGAGTTTTTCCCCCCACCTTTGCTGGTACTTTGCTTGTGTGGAGTGACCATTCAAAGTTACAATGGCACTGAAAAAAGTGACTTATGACCCTTTTTCACACTTACGACTGTTCCAGCATCCCCACAGTCACAAGAGGCTAGGCAAGGAGATACGTGCCTCGATGTGAGTGATATTGAGTAGGCCACACCCAGCCAATAACATGACCACCAAGCTATGTCCACCCAGTCACATGACCACCAAGCCATGCCTACCACCTAAGCCCACAGAACCGGTTGTTAAAAATTTTGAATCCCACCCGAGTGTGTGGCATTTGCATGATTCTAATCAGAAAGAAATATTGGTATGAAATGCCAACATCGATAGTTCATCAATAATATGAAAAAAACCAGACTTAAAACCAGATGTTGACTTGAATTGGACCTCCACTGGTTCCATAATGCAGCAGCCAAAGCCCTTGAGATACCAAAAGTGCTTTTAGTTGTATGGCTGACCTCCAAAGAGACCTGTGTGACAATGTCTATAGAGATCCTCAATCCTCCAGGTCATGGTTGTCCCAGAGGTGCTTTTTCAAAAGGCAACTGGACTTTCTTTGTTTTTTCTTGAAGATGTTTTGACTTGTCAGAACTGAGAAGAAGCTTCTTGAATGAGAAGCAGAACGTCTTCAAGGAAAAAACAAAGTCCAATTGCCTTTTGAAGAAGCACCTTTTGGACAATGTGGAACAATGGAAAACTGGAAAGATATTGACCATCATCTTCAGAGAGATGGATTACTCTAGAACCAAGCTAAGTGTCTTGTTTGCCCAGCTGAAGGGACTTCTCAAGGGTGACTTCTCTTGCTTAGGTCACCCAGATGCCAGCTTCATGCAGACCTTCTGGTCCATGCCCTAAGCAATTGAGGTTCTCGGGAGATGGGTCACTTAAGCGAGGCATTGAAAAGCAAACCTAGACCTCTTCTGGAATTCCCACCCTCATTGTCCTCACCCGGACCAAAACTCCTTTCTCCTGGTAGTACTTCCCAATCAGCTGAACATTCTTCTTGAAGGTCTCCAGCCTACGTTCAACTCCATGGGGGTTGTCATCCAAGAGGCCTCGTTCCTGAGCCCGTTCTTTTAGTCGTCGCCGCATCTGTTGACTTGAGCAAGCTAGGAACACCACAACATCTGGAGAACCAACCTAACAAAGGCAAAGGATGGACGATAAGGTCATGAGAAGTCAACCTTGGGTTGGTCTCTTCCCACCTTGCCTGCTTTCAATCCAAGGACACCCTTTCTTTTTCCCTTCTACATCTTTCCCTCTTCGGTTCACTTTTTCTCTGAAAAACCCAACCTCACTTGTTGGTCTCTTTCTCACCATCAGGTGAAAGACGTAGGGAAAAGGTTCTGGAAGGACAGATGGAGAGAAGAACCGAGGTCTCAGAGAAGGGCAGAAGGTCTCAGGGATGAACGTTGACAGCTTCATCTCACCTGCTCCTCAAACAAGAAGGCCTGGCCAATGTCTCGTGGGAATCCATCCACCACAAAACCTTTGGCATCTGGATGCTTGATGAACTGCTGCTTCAACTCTTCAATAGTGGTCTCCTTGGAAAGCAGAGAGAGGTCTCAGAAGGAATGTCAGTGAGGTGTTTTGGAAACCCAAACATAGCAGGATAAGTTCTCCCCCAATTAATCCTTGGGAAAAGTTCAGAGAAGAGTGACTAAGAGGATGAAAGGCCTGGAGACTAAAACATATTTGAAGAACGTCTGCAAGATTAGAGTTTTGGCCGGTCTAGAGAAATGAAGGACTAGGGGAGACATGATAGCAGCATCCCAGTATTTGAGGGGCTGCCACAAAGAAAGAGGGGGTCAAATTATTCTCCAGAGAAACCATGGATGGAAACTAATCAAAGAGAGAAGCAACCTGGAATTATGGAGTAACTTTGTAACAGTGAGGACAATTAACCAGTGGAACAGCTTGCCTCTAGAAATCATTTGTGCCCCATTACTGGAGGCTTTTAAGAAAAGACTGGATGGCCACTTATCTGAAATGGTGTAGGTTCTCCTACTTAAGCAGGGGGCTGGACTAGAAGACCTCCAAGATCCCTTCCAGCTCTATTCTATTCTAATCCCAGTATGTGGCTAGCTCATTAAGGTAGAAGTCCATTAAAAGAAGGATGGAGAATCCCTTTTAAAAAGGAAAGAAAAAGGCCAAATTTGGAGAAGTTCCTGGTTGTGAAATCCCCAAAATAACCAAATCTCACAGGTTGGTAATTCTGGATTAATTCCAGACTTATTAACTCTGATTTGAATCTGAACCAGAAAAAAAAAATGCAAACCCTTTTGACATCTCTTTTGCCTCCAATAACTCATTTTCCTGGTCTAATAGGAGAGAAATAACTCCAAAAAAAAACCAAACCCAATCTAAACTCGAGTCTTTCCAATAGCGTACAATGGATCTCAACCATCTTGGATTCAAAGCACAAGGCTGAATTGAGCAATAGCTCTGTGGCACACCAGAAAAATCACCAATTGTGTATACGTATTTTTAAATGTGCAAGAATTGGTTTTGGAGGGGAAGTTCTCCTCAACAGGGACTCCTCAACTTACGACCACAATGGGGCCCAACATTTCTATCGTTAAGCGAGACATTGGTTAAGTGAGTTTTGCCCCCGTTGTATGACTTCCTGCCACTGTTGTTAAGGGTATCACCACAGTTGATAAATTAGTGACTCGGTTGTTAAGTGAATTATTGAGCCTGTCATCTGCAGACAGGACCTGAGGGGTGGGCTTGAGCTAAAAATAAGCCAGGGGCACGAGTGAGCATGCAAAGGGATGATCTGTTTCTTAAAAAAAGGAGACACTTCCATTCAAAATGCACATGAGTTACTATGTCCGCAGGCAGGCAGGAGGTTGTACAACTTGCCTTGTGGTGTGACCAGAACAATCTGGAATTGAACACACGTAGAAATGGTGGTAGACTTTAGGAGAAACCCTCCCATACTACCACCTCTTACAATACTAGACAACACAGTATCAACAGTGGAGACCTTCACATTATATCATATCACAAGACCTAAAAAGGACACCTCACATCAAAAACATCATCGAAAAAGCCCAACAAAGAATGTTCTTCCTGCGCCAACTCAGAAAGCTCAAACTGCCCAAGGAGCTGCTGATCCAGTTCTACAGAGAAATGGTTGAGTCTGTCATCTGCACCTCTATGACTGTCTGGTTTGGCTCTGCAACCCAACAGGAAAGACACAGACTCCAGAGAGGAATTAGGACTGCAGAAAAAACAATGGCTACCAACCTGCCTTCCATGGAGGACCTGTATAAACTGCAGGAGTCAAAAAGAGGGCTGTGAAAATATCTACAGACCCCTCACATCCCGGACATAAACTGTTTCAACTCCTTCCCTCAAAATGACACTATAGGGCACTGCACACCAGAACAACTAGACACAAGGAGTTTTTCCCCGAAAGCCATCCCTCTGCTAAACAAATAATTCCCTCAACACCGTCCAACTATTTACAAAGTCTGCATTACTATTACTGTTAATCTTCTCATCACTCCTTATCACCCATCCCCTCCCACTTATCCCCTCCCACTGCATGACTGGAATGAAAGTGGGGGGGGGGTTTGCAGAAGACGATTACTTCTTGCCAAGTCATTGCTGCTACAGCGTGGCGTTTGGAAGCTACCGGCCTGGCAAGTCTCCCAGCCTGATAAATAAAGGTCTGTGGTTGTGAAATCTCATGAAAGGCTGTTTGGCCGGGACTTTGCTGGAGAGGAATTCCCTTGAACCGAAATAAAAGGGGTTTTTATCGGCATGGGGAGTCTGCTTCACGATCTTGCGCTTCGCTTACCGACGGGGCTAACTCTCCGTCAGCCATGATCTTGGCAATCAGCTGCCACTTCTTCTCACTGGTGGCCCGACGGAGCATCTGAGCGCGCAGAATTTCTCCGACGGAGACGCAGACGAAGCCAAAGTGGGAGGCCATTCTCTGGCTTTGCGTCCCCTTCCCACTCCCGGGACCCCCTGCGAGGGAGAAGCACATGTGTGTCATTTTGAGAGGAAGCAGGGTCGATGGGGCATCTGAGCGTTGGGACGAGAATTAAAGGGGTCAGTTTACATTACGGTACCCCAAAGACAAGGTGAGCCTCGGTGGCGCAGTGGTTAGAGTGCGGTACTGCAGGCTACTTCTGCCTGCCTGCCGGCTGCTTGCAATTTGGCAGTTCGAATCTCACCGGGCTCAAGGTTGGACTCCGCCTTCCGTCCTTCCGAGGTGGATAAAATGAGGACCCAGATTGTTGGGGGGCAAGAGGCTGGCTCTGTAAACTGCTTATTGTGGGCTGGAAAGCGGTATATAAGTCTAAGTGCTATGGCTATTGCTATTAAAACCTTCCCTCTTATAATCCTGCAACTTCTTTTTTTTAAATATATTTATTTATTCAGAGTTTTAAAAATTTTAAAAAGAGAAACAAAGTTCTCACATTTGACAGCGATATCACAGCAGTGTACATGTCCTTTAATAACAGTCGAGTTCTTTTACCATAGGTATATCTGTAGCTAATTCACTAGTTCCTTACTTACTATATTATTGTTAAAGTACAATACTTATTTATCTACATTACTTCACATATATGCACGTAAGTCATATATCCTATTCTTCTTTGAAATCCTGCAATTTCTTACCCTTGTCTGCAAAAAGACTGGGATAAAAGATCCATGGGAATTCTTTTTTTAAAAACCAATGGGAGTTTCTCCTTTCTTCTTTCTTTCTTTCTTTCTTTCTTTCTTTCTTTCTTTCTTTCTTTCTTTCTTTCTTTCTTTCTTTCTTTTTCTTCCTTCCTTCCTTCCTTCCTTCCTTCCTTCCTTCCTTCCTTCCTTCCTTCCTTCCTTCCTTCCTTCCTTTCTTTCTTTCTTTCTTTCTTTCCTTTCTCTCTCTCTCTCTCTCTCTCACACACACACACACAAATCTGTAGATCAAGAAGGGGGTTCTTCGTAGGGCTGTGTGAAGAGAGGACAAGTCAACTATCCTTTTCCGGGTGCTATTCTAATTTACCGCTATGTTTCTGGCCATTGGTTCTTCCCTTTCCCCCCCTAAAAATGATCTATTAAGTTGGGGGAGGGAGGAAGGCAAAGTATCTAGAACACCTTTCAGGACGGAGTTTGGACTGGAAGACCTCTAAGTTCCCTTCCAGCTTTATGATTTTACGTTTCTCTTTCTCCTTCTTCTCCTCTGACCAGGACAGTATAGGGACACTTGCCTTGAGCTAGAGGTTGGACTAGAAGACCTTCAAAGTGCCTTCCTTCCAGCCCTATGATTCTATGATTTATCTCCTCCTCCTTCCCCTCCCGCTGCTTCTCCCCCTCCTCTGACCAGGATGGGGCAGTAGGGTCTCCTCCTTTGAGAAGGGGGTTGGACTAGAAGACCTTCAAAGTCCCTTCCAACCCTATTATTCTATCCTCCTCCTCTTCCTCCTCCTCCTGCTCCTCCTTCTCTGGTTAGATCCAACTTTCCTCTCAGCTACTCTTTGGCACAAATGCAGGGAGAAAATAAGACACTTTTCGCTTCAGTATTTGGTAACACAAAAGCTTATTGTTTATTCTTTCCTCTGCAAGGAGTCTGAGATAATAGCTAATAGCTTCCTTCTTCTTCTTCTTCTTCTTCTATTCTTCCTCCTCCTCCTCCTCCTCCTCCTCCTCCTCCTCTTCTTCTTTTTCTTCTTCTTTTTCTTCTTCTTTTCTTCTTCTTTTTCTTTTCTTTTCTTCTTCTTTTTCTCCTTCTCCTTCTCCTCCTCCTCCTCCTCCTCCTCCTCCTCCTCCTCCTCCTCCTTCTTCTTCTTCTTCTTCTTCTTCTTCTTCTTCTTCTTCTTCTTCTTCTTCTTCTTCTTCTTCTTCTTCTTCTTCTTCTTCTTCTTCTTCTTCTTCTTCTTCTTCTTCTTCTTCTTCTTCTTCTTCTTCTTCTCCTCCTCCTCCTCCTCCTCCTCCTCCTCCTCCTCCTCCTCCTCCTCCTCCTCCTCCTCTTCTTCTTCTTCTTCTTCTTCTTCTTCTTCTTCTTCTTCTTCTTCTTTTTCTCCTCCTCCTCCTCCTCCTCCTCCTCCTCCTCCTCCTCCTCCTCCTCCTCCTCCTCCTCCTCCTCCTCCTCCTCCTTCTCTTCTTCTTCTTCTTCTTCTTCTTCTTCTTCTTCTTCTTCTTCTTCTTCTTCTTCTTCTTCTTCTTCTTCTTCTTCTTCTTTTCTCCTCCTCCTCCTCTTCCTCCTCCTCCTCCTCCTCTCACCAGGATGGCATAAGGCCTCCTGACTTGACTAGACATTGGACTAGAATAATCTTCAAGCTCCCCTTCCAGCCGTATCCTTCTATGGTCTCTGGAGGTGACGTGTCCCTCCGCCCACAAAGGAAGCTTTACATGATAGATGATAGATTAACAGAGTTGGAAGGGACCTTGGAGGTCCTCTAGTCTAACCACACCCACCCACCCCAAGCAGGAGACCCTGCACCACTTCTGAGGGGTCCTGCAAGAAACACAGATCTTTGTGTCCTGTGGAATTGGCCCTCCGTCAACCTAGGGCTGTAAGGGAGCCCGGACGTCTTCTAACCCAACCCTCCCACCCACCCAGCCCCCCGGATCTCGTCTTCTGACGGAGACCTCTCTCACCCATCACGAAAACGATCTTAGGGCGGGGCCGTCCGGGCTCAAAGGCGTCGTATTCTTGGATCAACCCTGTGGATTCGGTCATATCGGAATCGCTCTCGATGGAGAACTGGCTCTGCACCGAAGATCCGTCCTGGCGGGAACTGAACGGAGCCGAGACAGGCCCTACAAGAGGGAGGGAAGACGTCACAGCCTAGTTGGGGAAACGGAAACTCATCAGAGAGGGGCGACAATGTCAGACGGACAGGACAAGGCAATGCAACAAGATACAGTCCTTGACTTACGACCATAATGGGGGAATCAGGATTTCCGTTTGCTAAGCAAGGAAGCTGCTCAGTGAGCCAATCCAGGCACTGGGGACTCCATAGATCTCAGAGGGAAGGACACCTGGTGGAGACATAGTACTGCACCCAGGATGTGATGACTCAAAGGGGCGTTGGCACAAAAGCAACGAAGCCACAAAAGTAGGCAAAGTCCCTTTAATTCCTCCAACTTGGCCCCCAATGTCCACTTATCATCGGCTGGAGAGAAAAAAAAAACCTCTCCCAAGAACAGTCTTTAAAGGGAAGAAATTCAGTCCGAACCCAAAGAACATGTAAATTATAAATAAAAAAAACCAACACAAACCATGCTGCAGCAATGAACAATACAGGGCAGGATAAGGAATGGCGGGACTTCCAAAAGATAACGAAACACACACGGTTGGGAGGGCGTCAGAACCCAGATAAGACATGACAAACAAAGATAATGCACACTTTGCTTCCAGCAAGGCACTGTGAGCAAACACCCTCTTTATCCTCTTTCCCCAGCTGCAGCTAATGAAGGGAATCAGGGCCCTTTCCTCCACCCATAACTCACGTTGCTCCCTTCTCCGTTCCTCCCTGTGTGCTCTAGGATGAAGATGGGGTGGGCCTGGGTCTTCCTCTGAAGGCCCAGCCGGACTGTGTGCCTTTCCCCAGTTTCCTCCACAGCCACCAGAGCCACACTCCCACTCCCTGTCGGCTGTTCCTCCTCTCCCTCATGACACAGGATCTCAAAGGACCTGTTTCTCCATCCAGGAACTGGAGACCCCAAGGATCTCAGAGGAAACAATGCCTGATGGACATAGTCCTGGACTTAATACAGAGACCTTGTCAAGTAAATCTCGGAACCCACCACCTGTGGAATGGACATCCACCTGGCTGGAAGATGGCATTCTTGTTCAAGCCCCCAGCGGTAGGTTGAAGGTCTTCTTGGCTGAGGAACGTGTCCCATTGGAGCTTCTCCAAACTCCCCATCGCCCGGACCTTCTTCAAGCATCCTTCAAGGTAACCGATGGGATCTTCAGGCCGGTGATACATTAGGCCTGTCAACATGCTCTGGAGGAGGAAGAGAAGCAGGAGGAAGAAGGAAGGAAGGAAGGAAGGAAGGAAGGAAGGAAGGAAGGAAGGAAGGAAGGAAGGAAGGAAGGAAGGAAGGAAGGAAGGAAGGAAGGAAGGAGGAAGAAAGGAGGAAGAGGAAGGAAGAAGAAAGAAAGAAAGAAGAAGAGGAGGAGGAGGAAGAGGAAGGGGAGGAAAAAGGAGAGGGAGGAGGAAGAAGAAGAAGGAAGGAAGAAGGAAAAAGAAGGAAGAAGACGAGGAGGAGGAAGAGGAGGAAGGGGAAAGGGAAGGGGAAGAGGAGGAAAAAGAAGAGGAGGAGGAGGAAGGAGGAGGAAGAAGAAGAGGAGGAAGTGGAGGAAAAAAGGAGAAGAGGGGGAGGAGGAAGAAGGAAGGAAGGAAAAAGAAGGAAGAAGAGGAGGAGGAAGAAGAAGGAGAATAGAAAAGGAAAGGAGGAGGAGGAATGGAGGAAAAAAGAAGGAAGGAGGAGGAGGAGGAAGAATGGAAGAAGAAAGAGAGGAGGAGGAGGAGAAGCAGAATGAGAGAGCTGATCTTTGCCTAAACTATCTTGTTCCTAACTTGCAGGTAGTCCTCGACTCACGATGACGATTGAGCCCAAAATTTCTGCCGCTAAGCAAAAACATTAAGTGTGCTTTGCCCCACTTTATGGCCTTTTCTCGCTAAGTGAATCACCACCGTTAAAAGTCAGTGACATGGTTGTGAATCTGGATTTCCCCTTGGCTTTGCTGGTCCAGGACAGAGCCGTCAGTTGCCAGTTGCCAAGCGCCTGCATTTTGATCCCGTGACCATGGGGAACGCTGCAGCGGTCGTAAGTGCGAATCGTGGTCTTCGGTCACTGTTTTTCCCAGCGCTGTTTTTTCCACCAGTGACTAAGTGAACCTTTAAGAGGAGAAGCGTTCACAGTCTGGACAACTGGGCTTTTGCCAAGAGTAACCCTTGAGCTCGCCAACCCAATCAAGCCGCGGATAAATTTCCTGACAATTTCCTTTCTCAGCGGACAGGAGCTTCCTTCGGTTGGGAGCCGGAAAGCATTCATTCTGGGGTTGGGCTTGCAAAGTTTTACTTTTAGGCAGGGGAAAAAAAAAATCAAGGACAAATTAGGGAAAACCTGGCTCAAAAAATAATAATAATAATGACAGCCATTGGGAGAGGGATCTTGGAGTCCTAGTGGACGATCGCTTGAATATGAGCCAGCCGTGTAGTGCCGCAGCCAAAAAAGCTAACACAATTCTAGGTTGTGTAAACAGAGGCACAGAATCAAAACCACGGGAAGTGTTAGCACCGCTTTATAAAGCCTTAGTAAGGCCACACCTGGAATACTGCAACCAATTTTGGTCACCGTACTACTAAAAATGATGTTGAGGCTTTGGAAAAAGTTCAAAGAAGAGCAACTAAAATGATTAAAGGCCTGGAGACTAAAACGGTTGCAGGAACTGGGTATGGCCAGTCTAGAGAAATGAAGGACTAGGGGGGACATGAGAGGAGTCTTCCGGTATTTGAGGGGCGGCCACAAAGAAGAGGGAGAGTCAAATTATTCTCCAGAGCACCTGAAAGCAGGACAAGAAACAATGGGTGGAAACTAATCAAAGAGAGAAACCGTTTGGAGTTTAGGAGAAACTTCCTAACAGTGAGGACAATTAACCAGTGGAACTGCTTGCCACCAGAAATGGTGGGTGCTTCATCCCTGGAGGTTTTTAAGAAGAGACTGGATGGCCACTTGTCTGAAATAGTATAGGTTCTGCTTGAGCAGGGGGCTGGACTAGAAGACCTCCAAGGTCCCTTCCAGCTCATCCATTCTATTCTATTCTAAATCTTACCCCCCGTGGAAAGCACATTTTCCCATTCATCCTTCTCCAAACCCAACATGCTATCTGAGCGTTCTCAGATGCACTCCTTCCTCAGTGTTGTTTCTCTGTGTCGTATAATACTGTATATATGGGTGTATGCATAATTTTATATTTATTTATTTTGTCATATTTATGTAGTGTACATTGGAGGTGGAGACCCTTTGTGTGCAGTGAAATGTCATTTTAATGTATGCCAATTCAAAGTACATTCAAAGTGACAATAAAGTTATTCTAAGTCTAAAGGTGCTTAAATGGGTGCTTCTCTTTTTATTCTGAAGTAGATCGAGTGCATTCAGAATTGCTTTCTTTTTTACCCATTTGGGGAGTATAGATAGATTAACAGAGTTGGAAGAGACCTTGAAGGTCATCTAGTCCAACCCCCCCTGCCCAAGCAGGAGACCCTACAACCTAGACCATTTGTGACAAGTGGCAGTCCAATCCCTTATCTTTGCGTCTGTAAAGAAAGAGGTGTTAACTGGAGGGGGTTTTAAATGCAAATTTTAGCCTAATGTTTTTTCAATCTCAGTGACTTTAAGACCAGCGGACTTCAATTCCCAGAATTCCCCAGTCAGGGAGTTAGGGAATTCTGGGAGTTGAAGTCCACTGGTCTTAAAAGTCACTGAGATTGAAAACCACGATTCTCACACCCTTTTGTTAAAGTTTTATTTTATTAATTTGTTTGTTCGTTTGTTTGTCAAGAGCTTACAATATAACAGAAACAAGTACAAACATTAAGTTTAAATACAAGAAATAGGAACTAATAATTGGGGACAATAGGACGGGGACGGTAGGCACTTATGCATTTATATTAAGTTCTCGGAAGAGACACATTGCAAAACCATCCATCCACAATTAGCCATGGAGACGTGTGTGGCGTTGTGATGCTGCTATGTACAAAACACACCCTTGCTATTTAGATTTCTCTGTAGAATTATGCGAGGAGAATGAGACGTTGATCCAGACAAGGCAATCCACAACTGAATTTAGCCAGCTCTTATTTTTTTAATATCCCAGAATGCCCTGGGATTTAGCATCACTCTGATGCATTGTGGGAAATTCTGATGGGGAAGCCATCTGGCCTTAATTCATTGGCCTTCGCTGGTTGCCATTATTTATTGCATTTCATTCTATCTTTTTCCCCCCCCTCCCAGGAGTTTGATGCAGTCTATCTGGAAGTTTCCCCTTCACTTTAACTCGACAACAATCCTACGAGGTTGGCCGGTCTGCAAAAAGTTCCCCATAGGTTTGCCGCCTCGAGTTATTTGTAAAAATAATAAAAGTAGGACAAACATTAAAAAATAAATAAATTAAAAGCTGTACATTGGGATAGCCAAATAAGGCAGCATGCCTATGTGAGAAAGTTATATCTGTAAATATTAGCGGTAGATGGAATATATATAATACATATTAACGGAAGACTTCCAGCCCAGTTTATAAATTACGGTGGGGCCATTTTACTGCATTACTCTGAAGTGTAACTTATTCTCATTTTTTGTTTTGTTTTTCTTGTTCTTTGGATTGTTTATTCAACCAGCCCGTCTTGAAAGATGGGCCAGTAAAAGCTATAAAGAAACAACATCAAACTGTTGATGCAAAACATCCACTTTGGCCCTGATAACAATCTGCCTGGTTATTTTCCTGGTGTGGAGAAACGGAGCCTCCTTAGGAAGAGGCAGTCTATCTTTCCATAGGATGTCACAAGATCCCCCCCTCGCCCCACCTGCAGGAGGCCTGTCTCAAATTTTGGAATTAGGGGATGGAGAGCCAACTATGCATCTTAACCCTACCTGCCTCACTCCTGGGTGATTAGATTAGATTAGATTAAAGAGAGTTGGAAGGGACCTTGTAGGTCATCTAGTCCAACCCCCCTCGCCCAAGCAGGAGACCCTACACCATTTCTGACAAATGGCAGTCCAATCTCTTCTTGAACGTCTCAAGGGATGAAGGTCCCACAACTTTAGAAGGCAACTTCAGCAAGGTTAAAAAAAATAAAAAGGATAAGGTTCAAGGAAAGCCAAGATAGCACCTCACAGCTGCTGGAGGTTCTCCAGTGAAGTGGGGGAAGGGGGAAGAGCAAAGTGGAATGCATGAGGAACAAGGACTCTCATCTCCGGAGTTCTGGTTGCAAATTGATGCCAATTATTCCATGCCAGCTGATGAGTTTGACTCATGCTGGGCATTCATTTCATCCATGGCATCAGCCACCCAGCCTGGTTTGCAGAACAGGGGGTGAAGCCCCACCCCCCAGAGAGGACCCCAGAGAGGCCTTAATGCAATGGGGGTGGGGGGGACTCCAGTTTTTTGCCCCCCAGGTTTGGGGTGGCGCCCCTCCCTCCAGTGTGTGTGTCCCCTCCCGTTGTAGCAGCGCTCCCGTCGCCACTTCACTTAGTAGGGATTGGCACCCACGGATTAAGCCTCGCCCTTCCCGAAATGCGCGCTCTGCTTATGCTCAGAAACCCTCTGCCCTCCTTTCCTGGGGATCCTGGCGAGACTAGCTCCCCCCCCCCCGCCACCCCGCCCTCGCGACCTTCCTGGCGTCCTGCGCAAAGTTTGGACGTTCCCAAAGCGGCACCTTTGCGCTCTGGACCGATGCAGGCTGCGCCCCGGGGCGCTTTGTGCATGCTCAGAGGCGACCCCCAGGCGCCCGGGAGGAAGAAGGGGTCCCGGCGCCCCAGGACCTACCTCGAAGAGCTGCGGGATCTCCCGACGGGAGACATAGTCGCCAGCCTCGGCAGAGTCGCTCATCGCCCTTGCTGGGACGCTCGCCCTTCCCGTCCCTTCCCGTCCCTTCCTTTACTCGTCCAGCCCGGTTCTGGCGGCCCTTCTCGGCTCGGGGCGGGGAACGGGGGCGGGAGGTCGAGCCAAGGACTGCCCATGTGTGGCTGGGTGGAAAGAGCGTCTCTGAGCCTGTGCAGAGGGCTGTCCAAAGCTGGCAGGAGCTGGGCGCGCAAGCAAGAGGCGGGGTTATTTTTTAAGGCTCTTTAAAAACTTACCCAACACCCTCTCTCTCTCTTTCCCTTTATCTTTTCCTTCCCTTTCTTTTGTCCCTTCCCTCTTTCTTTCTCTCATTCGTTCGTTCCTTCCCCTCTCTCTGTATCTCTTTGTCATTTTTCTCTTTTCTTTTCCTTCCCTTCATCTTTTTCTTTCCCTCCCCTCTGTCCCCCCTCCCGTTTCTCTCTGCGTGTCTCTCTCTCCCCCTCCCTTCTCTTTCTCTCTCCTCTCTTTTCTTTTCCTTCCCCTTCCTTCCTTCTCTTTCTCTCTCCTTTCTTTATCCTTCTCTTTTCCTTCCCCCTCTTTCCTCACGTTTTAACTGTTTCCCTTCTTTCTCTTTTTTATTTCTTTTATTTCCCCTTCCTCCCTTCTCTTTCTCTCTCCTCTCTTTTCTTTTCCTTCCCCTTCCTTCCTTCTCTTTCTCTCTCCTCTTTATCCTTCTCTTTTCCTTCCCCCTCTTTCCTCCTCCCTTCCTCTTTTTCCTCACGTTTTGACTGTTTCCCTTCTTTCTCTTTTTTATTTCTTTATCCTTCTTTTCCTTCCCCCTCTTTTTCCTCACGTTTTAACTGTTTCCCTTCTTTCTCTTTTTTATTTCTTTTATTTCCCCTTCCTCCCTTCTCTTTCTCTCTCCTCTCTTTTCTTTTCCTTCCCCTTCCTTCCTTCTCTTTCTCTCTCTTTATCCTTCTCTTTTCCTTCCCCCTCTTTCCTCCTCCCTTCCTCTTTTTCCTCACGTTTTGACTGTTTTCCTTCTTTCTCTTTTTATTTCTTTTATTTCCCCTTCCTTCCTTCTCTTCTCTTCTTTCTTTTTTTTTCTTTCTTTCTTTCTTTCTTTCTTTCTTTCTTTCTTTCTTTCTTTCTTTCTTTCTTTTTCTTTCTTTCTCTTTCTTTCTTCTTTCTTCTTTCTTTCTTTCTTTCTTTCTTTCTTTCTTTCTTTCTTTTTCTTTTTCTTTTCTTTCTTTCTTTCTTTCTCTTTCCCTTCCCCTTTCTTCCTTCTTTTCTCTCTCTCTCTCTCCTCTCCTCTTTCCTTTATCTTTCTTTTTCCTTCCCCTTCCTTCCTTCCCTCCTCCCCTCCCTCCCTCTTGTGTATGAGCTACAGCCTGCCACCATTCTCCACCTCAGGCTCCTCTGATAACACCTCCCATCATCCCCAGCCAGAGGAGGCTCTTCCTACCAACGGCATCCTCCCAAAACCTTGTATTGAAGTCTCCAACTAGCTAGCAGGGTCCGCCTTTTCCTTCAAAAAAACAACAGAAAAATCACACCGATATTCTTTTCCGTTTTGGGTGGTGGTTGTTTTATTAGAAAGACCCCACAAGCAGGGAAGACCCCGCCCCACAAGCCTCCAGAGGCCGCTTCCTCCCACATGGCTTAGCCTCGTCTGCAGAGGCTCCTTGCGAGGAGAATGAGGAAAAAGAGGAAGGGAGGAGAGGATGTAGCGGGCTATGGACGCGACATCCTCTCCTCCCTTCCTCTTTTTCCTCCCATTTTGACTGTTTTCCAGGCCATGTTGCTGGATAACAGCCTGGTGTTGTGCAAAGCCTTGGCAGCCAGCATAGTTTCCAACGGCATTTATGGGAAAGGCCTAGCCTCTTAGGACGTGGGTGCGTGGTGGGGCTCGGTCCCAAAACGGTTCGGGGAAAAAAAAATCAGGTGATTCAGAGAGGAAATAAACAGCCCTTCAAAAGACTTTGGAAAAGGGGGTCAAGTGAAGAATTCTCTTTTTCTCTCCCCATCTCTGCACCTCTATTCTCGTCATATCGGGAAACTAAACTATCATTCCTCACTTTAACGACTGCAGTGGAGCCCCCAAATTGATGAGGCTAAGGGAGAAATGTGTTAAGGGAGTTCTGTCCCGTTTTACGACCTCTCTTGCCATAGCGGTTAATAGCAGTAGCCCTTAGACTTACATACCGCTTCACAGGGCTTTTACAGCCCTCTCTAAGCGGTTTACAGAGTCAGCCTATCACACACACCCCCAACAATCTGGGTCCTCATTTTACTCACCTTGGAAGGATGGAAGGCTGAGTCAACCTTGTGCCCCATCAGGATTGAACTCCAGGCTGTGGGCAGAGTTAGCCTGTAATGCTGCATTCTAGCCACTGTGCCATCATAGCAGATAGATAGATAGATAGATAGATAGATAGATAGATAGATAGATAGATAGATAGATAGATAGATAGATAGATAGATAGATGATAGATAAACTCTATTCCCTTTCTGCCTGGCACAATGCCAGCTAGGGGCTAAGGAAAGACCAGGTCGATGTAATGCTGCATTCCAATGATGTCGCCCCTCCTCCAAAGTACACTATGTCATCTTTCTTAGCCCCCAGCTGGCACTGATTATTATTATCATTATTATCATTATCATTATCATTATCATTATCATTATCATTATCATTATCATTATCATCATCATCATCATCATCATTATTATTATTATTATTTGCCCTCCTTGGAGTTTAGAAAAAACCGGGGCGACTTAATGCTACATTCCAGTGATGTCGCCTCTAAAGTGCACCACATGTTCCTACCGTTTGCCCTCCTGGTTTTGCCCAATGTTGACGTGCTGCCAGCTTTGGGGAAAAGAGACGGCATGAATTTTCATACTGGCCTCAGATGTCCCCACAATGCCTAAATCCCCCTCCGTGCCAGCTTAATAATGTCTCCCTTTTTGAGTCAAGAATGATTGAAATCCCTCCAAATCCAAATTCTCCCTCAAACAGGACAGACACAGACTTCAGAGGGTAATTAGGATTACAGAAAAAACAATGGCTACCAACCTGCCTTCCATGGAGGACCTGTATCCTGCACGAGTCAAAAAGAGGGCTGTGAAAACATCTACAGACCCCTCACATCCTGGACATAAACTGTTTCAACTCCTTCCCTCAAAACGACTCTATAGAGACCTGCACACCAGAACGAGACACAAGGGGAGTTTTTCCCAAACGCCATCACTCTGCTAAACAAATAATCCCCTCAACACTGTCCAACTATTTACAAAGTCTGCACTACTATTACTGTTAATCTTCTCATCACTCCTATCACCCATCCCCTCCCACTTGTGTCTGTATGGCTGTAACTTTGTCGCTTGTATCCTTATGATCTATACTGACTGTTTCCTAGTATGATTTGATTGCTTATGGTACCCTATGACTATCATTAAGTGTTGCACCTGATGATTCTTGACACTTGACAAATGTATCTTTTCTTTTATGTACAGTGAGAGCATTTGCACCAAGACAAATTCCTTGTGTGTCGAATCACACTTGGCCAATAAAGCATGCATGCATTCATTCATCCATCCATCCATCCGTTTTGTTCAAGTGATATCATTTAGTTGGTGGTTGCTGAGCCCCCTTCTCCTCCTCTCCAGAATCCTGGAGTTTGGACACTCTCAGTTTGTGGTTCTCTTCTCCCACCCTTTGTGTTCCCACAAGGGGACTAGCATCACGGTTCACACACACACCCATAAGGACCAGGAGAGCATCGCCGCGCATAGCCAAATGCTACCATAGCAACTGATGTCTTTCTTGCAGGCTGAGCAGGGCTGACATGGCGAGGCAGAGCTTGGTTGTGTTCATAATGCTGATTTTTTTCTCAGCCTTGGCTGCTTTAAGAGGTGTGGGCTTCAGTTCCCAGAATTCCTCAGCCAGGGGGTTTCTGGGAGCTGAAGTCCCCTCTCTCCCTCCCTCATACTTCTTTCCTTTTCCTTCATTATATTCTTTTGTTTCAAGATTAAGTGTAATTCTTTGCACCTTCTCGTTCCTTCCCTCCTTCAATCCTTCAGATATTTTCCTTCATTATATTCTCTCTTTTCCATTTCAATATTAAGTGTAATTCTTTGCTCCTTCTCATTCCTTCTTTCCTTCAATCCGATACTTTTTTCCTTCATTATATTCTCTTTTTCATTTCAATATTAAGTGGGGTAAATTCTGTTCCTTTCTCCTTCCTTCCTTTCTTCTTTCAATCCTTCCGATACTTTTTCCTTCATTATATTCTTTTCCATTTCAATATTAAGTGTAATTCTTTGTTCCCTTTCCTTCCTTCCCTTCTTTTCCTTCATTATATTATCTTTTCCATTTTTTTTAGAATATAGAATAGAATAGCATAGAATAGAATATAGAATAGAATAGAACATAGAATAGAATAGAATATAGAATAGAATATAGAATAGAATTGAATATAGAATAGAATATAGAATAGAATATAGAACAGAATAGAATATAGAATATAGAATAGAATAGACAATAGAATAGACAATAGAATAGAATAGAGAATAGAATAGAATATAGAATATAGATTAGAATATAGAATAGAATATAGAATAGAATAGAATAGAATAGAATATAGAATAGAATATAGAATAGAATAGAGAATAGAAGAGAAGAGAATAGAGAATAGAGAATAGAATATAGAATAGAATAGAATAGAGAATAGAATAGAGAAGAGAAGAGAATAGAGAATAGAGAATAGAATAGAGAATATAGAATAGAAGAATAGAATAGAGAATAGAGAATATAGAATAGAATAGAATAGAATTCTTTATTGGCCAAGTGTGATTGGACACACAGGAATTTGTCTTGGTGTAAATACTCTCAATACTTTCAATATTAAGCTTCTTTCTTCCTTTTTTCTCTCCTTCCTTCCTTCCCTTCCCTATGTTTTCTTCATTCTTTCTTTCCTCTTTCCCTGCTCCTTTCCCCCCTTCTTCTCTTCTAAGTTTAGGTTGGATTTGTTTGTATGACGGTCATTGAACTTCTGCATCTGAAAAAAAAAATCCATATTTAAGAAGAAAAAAAAAAGGGGGAAGACCATTTTAGTCAAGTCAACGTTTAATAAAAGTTTCGCCGTTTAAGATTCATCAAAGGCGTCCAATCGCAACCTTAACAGTTAAGAATGTCCCCGGCCGGTAAAAAGTTCAACCGTCTCAGAACGAACGAAAAGGCAACAGTGCAAAATCCCAAGCAAAAACCTCTTTACCGCCATTGCTTTGGTACCAAATTTTTGAGGAAAGGGGCTCCAGAAAGGAAGAGATGGGGGAAAGCATCCCTTAACCTGGCTGTTCCAGCTGGGGATAATGGGCCTTGCAACCCGACAGGTGGAAGTGAACTGAACTGAGCAAGAGGAATGGAGGGCTGGGTATTGCAAGAGTGGAAGAGACCCCTTGGGTTTCGGAGTCGCGAAGAGCAATTCTTCTATTTGAATTTTGCTAACTGAGGTTTTGTTGGAATCGTGAGGTCTTTGGGGGAAGTTGGCCAATTTGGAGGCCAGGGCTTTTCTGCCAGGCTGAATAAGCTGCCTTGGTGATTGGGTGCCGGGCACCCATCACGGAGCAGGAAAAAAAAGAAAAAAAATCTATTGATTTGGGGAACCCCTTTCCCCTTCGCTGGACCAGAAGCAGGTATGGAACGCCTTCAGAAACTGTTGGGGCTTCCTTTCCTGGGCCCAGGTGGATTGGATGACCACTGGAGGGCCCGTCTCTTCCCTTCTCTGTTCTTTTGTTGTTGTTGTTGTTAATTTTGATTTTTAAAATCTTTTCAGAATAGGAAAAGGAAAAAAAACAGCACACCCACCCCCCACCCCATTTGGCTCTCCTCAATGCTCCAAGATTACAACTCCCATCCTCCCCAGAGGAGAGGCAAGCACCGAGGGAGGTTTTACCCAGTTGACCTCTAAAAAACAAACAAAAAAACCCACATTTTTGGAAGGACTAAAGAAGTTGAGTGAGAGGGGGAAGAGGTGGCTAAACAGATGGGGAGCCCCCCCACCCCCTCCCTCAACTATCATCTTCTCAGATCATGAGTGAGTTGGCTAGGGATGATGGGAGTTAGAGTCCGTAGTTCAGGAGGGCTCCGCCACCAGGATCAAGCCCCCTAAAGTTGAACAAGGTAGCAAAGAAGAACCAGAAAATCTCTCTTGAAGAACTTACCAACCATTAAAGCATCCAACTAGAAGCACCTTGATGGGCTTCCATGCATCTGTCAGCTCACCGGACTTCTAATTTCCCACAATGCCCCAAGGCGCTTGTCTGTGGCATGATGGGAAATTTAATACAGCAGTCCAGGAACCAGAGAGAGAGGAAAAAACATTTCTTGGATGAGCTGCACCTAGAAGTAACTTTGCAAGCAGTTGAGATGGCCTTCCATCCAACTGTGAGCTCAGCGGACTTTTAATTTCCCACAATGCCCCAAGGCACTCCCCTATGGCCTGAATTTAATTTAAATTTTTAAATTAATTTAAATTTAATACAGCAGTCCAGGAACTAGAGAGAGGGGGGGGGATTTTTCTTGGAGAACTTACCAACCACCAAGCATCCAACTAGAAGCAATTTGGATGGCCTTCCATCCAACTGTGACTTCCTCATCGGACTTCTAGTTTCCCACAATGCCCCAAGGTGCTTCTCTGTGGCATGATGGGAAACTTAACACTCAGCAGTCGAGGAACAAGAGAGAGAGAGAGAGAGGAAGAAAAATCTCTCTTGGAGCGCTTAATAATGAGTTGCACCTAGAAGTAACTTTGCAAGGGGTCGATATGGCCTTCCATCCAGGTGTGAGCTCACTGGACTTCTAGTTTCCCACAATGCCCCAAGGGGCTTCTCTGTGGCATGATGGGAAACTTAACACTCAGCAGTCGAGGAACAAGAGAGAGAGAGAGAGAGGAAGAAAAATCTCTCTTGGAGCGCTTAATAATGAGTTGCACCTAGAAGTAACTTTGCAAGGGGTCGATATGGCCTTCCATCCAGCTGTGAGCTCACTGGACTTCTAATTTCCCACAATGCCCCAGGGTGCTTCTCTATGGCATGATGGGAAACTTAATACTCAGCAGTCCAGGACCATTTAGGGTGGGGTAGGGGGGCTCCGCAGGATCCTGGTTTTGGCACTTGTGGGGGGGTGTCTCCTCGTTGCCCTAATTCCACTCGGGGTGCGAGAAAGTGATGTTGTAGAGGTCAGCCCATCTGCCGAAAACCCGTTTCTCGGTGATGAACCGGTGATGATTCCCTTTGTGGCTGCGCTCGTTGTGGATATAAGTGGTGCATTCGTCGGGTCCTTTGGGCTCGTAATAGTGGTAGGGCAGCCGGTGGGGAGGGGTCTTACTGCCAGGAGGAGAAAAGGCAGGTGAGGTCGAGAAGGTGGGCCCCACCCATCCCCAGGCTTGCAAGCCAGGTGAGGGGCTACTTACGTGCAGTAGCTGGGAGGCACCATCCCGTAAACATGGAGCTTGTCGCACAATTCCACCGCAATCACCATGGTAAACCATCCGGTGCTCAGCCAGGACCGCGAAGTCTGCCTGGAGAGGGCAGAGAACAACAGAAAAAGAAAGGAAATGTTTTTCGAGATTTCCAGCAGAAAAAGAAAGAAAGGACTTTATAACTTTTGAAATTTCCATCCCAAAAAATTAAAATAAAAGAGTTTTGAAATGTCCAGCCAAAAAAAAAAGAAAATACTTTTGAAGTTTCCAACAGAAAAAGAAAGAAAATACTTTTGAGATTTCCAGCAGAAAAAGAAAGAAAGAGTTTCTGAAATTTCCAGCAGAAAAAGAAAATAGTTTTGAAATTTCCAGCAGAAAAAAAGAAAGAAAATGTTTTTGAAATGTCCTTTTGGGTCGTGCAACGGCAGAAGAATGAAACACAGGGGCTTTCGCCAATGCGCAATGTGGCTAGTCAGCAGTTTAAGGATGTGTGGACTACACCTCCCAGAATTCATTCATTCATTCATTTATTCATTCATTCATATTCATTCTCTCTCTCTCTCTCTCTCTCTCTCTCTCTCTCTCTCTCTCTCTCGTTCCACAGGTTCTCAGTTTGGGATGCAAAAAAACCCCAAACCCCTACCTTCCTCCCATCCTAATGGACTCACCTGTCCTTGCCTGTCTCTTTCCGGAACAATTCGTCAAACTGTTGCATGCGCTTGGGAGAAACTGCGAAGGCCGTCATGTTGGGAAAACTGAGGCTGACTCGTTCGATGAGTTTGATGATGCTCTTCTGCATCTTGAGTGGGGGCCCCCAGAAAATCAAGATGTTCTCAGGGGTCTTGCTGATGAATTCCTGCGGCCTCTTCAGGACCCGGAAGGCGCTGGAGTGAGCCACGACGCGGAAAGTGGTCTTGTTCCCCACATCCTCCGAGAAGCCCGTGGTGGGCGCGTCATTCATGCGGATGGTGCATTCCGACTGGTCGATGGTTTTGCCCAGTTTGCTGCCCAGGAGGTGACTGGAACTGGTGATGAGGGCACACTCCTTGCAATGCTGACCCAAGGGCTGGGATAGAAAAGCAACTTGGTTGGAGCGACTGGGAGAAGGTGGTTTGGCTTCAGACGATCAGGGAGAAGTAGGGAGAAAGAGACGAGAGAGTGGGGAAAGGAGGAGGAGGAGAAGGAGAAGAGGACGAAGATGAACAGGGGGAAGGAGGAGTTGAAGAAGAGGGGGAGGGAGAAGGAGGAGGAGTAGAAGAGGAAGAGGAAAAGGAAAATGCAGAAGGAGGTGGAGAGGAAGAAGGAGTGGGAGGAAGAATTGGGGAAAGAGAAAAGGGAGGTAAGGAAGAAAGAAGACGGAAGGGGGAAGAGGAATGGTGGGAGGATAGAAAGAAGAAGAGAAAAGGAGAAGGAGAAGAAAGAGGAATGGTAGAAAGGGAGGAAGAGAAAAGGAGGAGAGTGAGAAGGAGAAGATAGAGAAAGAGGAGTCATGAAAAGGGAGAAGGAGGAGGAGTTAAGGGAGGAAGAGGAGGAGGAGAAGAGAAGATGGAGGGAAATGAGAAGAAAGTGGAGGAGGAGATGGAGGGAAACGAGGAGAAGGAGAAGAGAAGGAGAAAGAGAAGGAGGAGGATTTGGCCCTTTGATCCCTTCAAAATCCAGATGTTGGAAGCCCCTTTCGGAAAACTACCCCGTAATACAAAAACCACCATCCTTCCCTGTGGAAACCCAGAACCTGGACAAATTCATCGCGTTTGCATCTTGACACACTTTGCACAGAAAAATCCCTCTGTCTTTGCTAGAACCTGGGACGTGCCTTCAAGCCAATCAGCCCGAGATGGCCCCTTGCCCACGATGGGGAAGGCGGGCAACAACCCCCAGCCCCAAGAGGAGAGACCCCCACCCACCCCAACATCCCTCCCTCTTACCTTCCCTCCGGGAACAGGCAGGTATTCGCCTTTCACCCCCCACTTCTTGAGGCTGGAGGGCAGCGGGGTCTTGGCCTGCAAAGCGGAGTAACGGAGGGCTTCGTTGCGGCTGTTGGAATTGTAAATGATCAGCAGCATAAACAAGGCGAAGAGAATCACCAGGACGATGGCGTGTGGGCTCTGCGGGTGCGGACAGAGAAGCGGGAACAACCCCGCCCCCCCCCAAAAAAAGAAAAGGAAAAGTCACCACCAGGTCATCCTTTGCCATTTTTATTTTGAATGTTGCACGCTGTCCCTTCCGCTTCCTCTTTGCAATTCATTTATTTTGAATTTTGCATGTTTTTCCCCTCCCCTTCCTTTTTGCAATTTTTTTTTATTTTTATCTTTGCACATTTTCCCCTCCGCTTCCTTTTTTGCAATTTATTTATTTTGAATTTTGCACGTTTTTCCCTTCCCCTTCCTTTTTGCAATTTTTTTATTTTTATCTTTGCACATTTTCCCCTCCGCTTCCTTTTTGCAATTTATTTATTTTGAATTTTGCACGTTTTTCCCTTCCCCTTCCTTTTTGCAATTTTTTTTAATTTTTATCTTTCCACATTTCCCCGCTTCCTCTTTGCAATTTATTTATTTTGAATTTTGCATGTTTTCCCCTCCGCTTCCTCTTTGCAATTTATTTATTTTGAATTTTGAACGTTTTCCCCTCCCCTTCTTCTTTGCATTTATTTATTTATTTATTTTGTATTTTGAAGGGACAAAATTCTGCTTTACGATGCAAGCCATCCTGTCTCCCTTTAGCCTCTTCCACCTTCCTCTTAGCCTGAGTGCTTTTTTTTTTGTTTTTTTTTGGCAAACGCTGCTTGGCTTATAAATAAAACATTCTCCCTCTGGCGATACAGCCACACTTTGATGGTAAATCAATGGAAGGTTTGCATTGTTTAACAACAACAACAACAGGACAAAAAGTTTTCATCTTCATCCTGTTGTTTCTTTCCAGAAGGGGTGAAAAAAAATAAAAATAAAATAAAAAGAGGAGGCTGAAATTCACACAAAATTGATCCATCAGCCCTTTCATCCCAAAACTTGGAGGGGGGACCCTATAAGGAGGGGCTTTTTAAAATCCCCATTTCCCTGGATTACAAAACCCATTAAAAAAAAAAGACAGAATAACCCCCCCCCGTTGCTGCCGTGCAGGCCGGAATCAGGCCTGAAAATTTTGCAAAGGCGCAAATATTAAAGAGAATGAAAGCAGAAGGTCAAATTTTGCAGGACAATGGACCCATTTTGTCCTGGGCAGATGGAAATTCCCTCCCCCCACTCTTTATATTCTGGGGAGGGGAGGGGGTGGGGGCTGCTAAAAACCTCACCTTCCAAGAAAGGATGATGGGGGATGGAGTCCTTTGCCCCATTTTGGCCCTGCCAACGCCTTTCAAGTTCGTGGCTCTCTTCTCTCGTTTTGCATTTCGCTCTCGGCTCCGTTCTCCCGCCTCACCCTTCTCTATCCCTCCCCTTTCTGTCTCCTTCCCCAAAGGAGCTGGAGTCCAAGTCCCATCAGCCCCAGCCCTGGGAAGGATTGGCTATTAGGAATCTTCAGGGCCGGATTCAGGGGAAGCAGAAAAAAAAAGGAGTTCACTCAACAGAGGGAACCTGGACTGCTTAACTACCCTGGCCAAAATATTTATTATTATTATTATTATTATTATTATTATTATTATTATTATTATTATTATTATTATTATTAATGACGAGGCAGTCGAGGTGTTTGATCATGATCAACTGATTCATGATGATCTTTATTGGAATCTAATCTTGCATTTATACACATTTTTAGTTATCCTCCAACATTGGTTAACTTTGGTTTCTGCTTGACTTTCGTTATTGTTCAGCATAGTAACTAACACAATTAATGATCTCTAGTCAAAGTCCAACATATGTTTACTTCCTCTCTCTAATCCTCCTTTAGATGAGTAACTTTGTTTGCCTGAGTTGTATTTGCTTGGAAACATTCTTTTCTCTGAGGTTTCCATCCAAGATAAAGACATTCCTGCAATTACAACTCTACAATTATTATTATTATTATTATTATTATTATTATTATTATTATTATTATTATTATTATTATTATGTTGTTGTTTATTGTTTTTGTTATTATTGTTATTGTTATTATTATTATTAGTTATTATTATTATTATTATTATTATTATTATTATTATTATTATTATTATTATTATTATTATTATTTGGCCTGTAGCCAAATAATTAGAATGGGAAACCTTTCTAGTTCATAACAGCTGTTTGGAGCATGGAAGTTTGGCACTCAAATTCGCTAGAACTTCCAATAAACACAGAACAATGTTAGGATATTCTTGGTAAGATCGGAGCAATCTGATTATTATTATTATTTCCAGTCTCAATCGTCGGTCATAAGTCGAAGACAACCTGTAGCCTTCAGCCAGATAAATTTTTTTGCAAACAACGGCGAAGGGAAGAAGAAGAAAGAGAAAGGATTTCTCCCCCCTCCCCAGTTTGCACCATTGTTCCCATTTAAACCGCCCATCCAGGAACAGGTTGGAAGGATCTGAATACCTTCTCACAAAAACTCCTACCTGGTGGTTTTTCATTGTGGTATCCGAAGTTTAGGTGGGAAATTCAGTCACTCTAACCTGAGCACCTGCATTAAAGTCAAAGGCACAAAGTCACCTCAAGAGCTCCAGGGTTGTGTTCAAACCTTATTTCATTCATTCATTCATTCATTCATTCATTCATTCATTCTATCACTCTGACCACTCAAGTTCTCTCTCTCTCTCTCTCTCTCTCCTCTATCAGCTATCATCTATCATCTATGTATCTCTATCATTTATCTACCCATCCATCCATCATCTATCATCTATCATACCAATCTATCTATCTCTATGTCCATCATCTATTTATCCATCTATCCATCCATCCAAAAACCAACTATATCTGTCTGTCTGTCTGTCTCTATGTCTCTATGTCCATCCACTATCTATTTATCCATCTATCCATCCATCCATCCATCCATCCATCCATCCATCCATCCACACACCATCTATATCTATCTATCTATCTATCTATCTATCTATCTATCTATCTATCTATCTATCTATCTATCTATCTATCTATCTATCTATCATTTATCTATCATCTATCTATCTCCTACCTCTCTCTCTCTCTCTCCCTCTCTCTCTCTCCCTCACCACTCCTGTTTATATTTGTCATGGATACCATGACGCATGACCCACAGCAGAACACACCCTGGACTAAGCTCTACGCTGTTAGAGCATGATGTCATGATGTTATGCTCGCTTCCATGACCACAGGCGAACCACAGCAGCAAGTTCAAACATGGAATGATTGCCTCAACCATTTCGGACTCCGCCTCAACATCAAGAAAACTTGAGTACCTAAGAGACTGTCCCCACTTCCGGAATGCTTCAAATCAGTGGAGAAAACCTAAAGATGGTGGACATTTTGGGGTATCTGGGATCCCACCTCCAAGTCAATGGCGACATCAATGGCAAGGTGCGAGCAAGGGTGAAGGCAGCCTGGATGCGTTGACGAGAACTCACCAGGTGTGTTACGGGACAGACAAATGCCACAACCTGTCTTAAATCTAAGATCTACAAGACAACCATCCGCCCTGTTGCACAGTATGGCACTGAATGCTGGGCAGCAACAACAGGGATCCGAAAGCTCTCCCCATGCCATGGAAATGCAAAGGCTCCGTTGGATACCGGACACCCCCCTTCTTGATCACATCACAAATGACACCGTTCGATATAACATTTTGGTGTGGCACCAATTACAGAGAAGATAGGAGAAGGCCAGCTCTGCTAGTATGGACACGTCCAGAGAACAGCACCGCCCACCATGGCCAACGAGAAGTCTACCAACTAGAAGTCAATAGCCGGCAACCTTGAAGGCATCCAAAACAGAGATGGCAAGATACCATCAACAAAGTTATGCAAGCTGTGGGTCTGTGTTGTGGAGACACAGCTGACTGTGTAAAGTGGCATTCAATGATCCAAAAAGCAGACTCTGCACCTGCGGAAATATGCTAGGAAGAAGGAGGAGGAGGATCAGGAGGAGGGGGAGGGGGAGGAGAAGAAGGAGAAGAAGGAGAAGAAGGAGGAGAAGGAGGAGGAGGAGGAGGAGGAGGAGGAGGAGGAGGAGAAGAAGAAGAAGAAGAAGAAGAAGAAGAAGAAGAAGAAGAAGAAGAAGAAGAAGAAGAAGAAGAAGAAGAAGAAGAAGAAGAAGAAGAAGAAGAAGAAGAAGAAGAAGAAGAAGAAGAAGAAGAAGAAATTTTTTGCAAAGGTGCAAATATTAAACAGAATGTATGCAACAGGTTAAACTGTGCAGGAAAATGGACTTGTTTTGTCCTGGAAAGATGGAAATTCCCTCCCCCCACTCTTTATATTCTGGGGAGGGGGGGGGGCTGCTAAAAACCTCACCTTCCAAGACAGGATGATGGGGGCTAGAGTCCTTTGCCCCATTTTGGCCCTGCCAACGCCTTTCAAGTTCATGTCTCTCTTCTCTCGTTTTGCATTTCGCTTTCGACTCTTCTCCTGCCCCGCCCTTCTCTATCCCTCCCCTTTCTGTCTCCCTCCCCAAAGGAGCTGGAGTCCGTCCCATCAGCCCCAGCCCTGGAAAGGATTAGCTATTAGGAATCTTCTGGGAAGGGGGAAGAGGAAGGAGAAGAGGAGGAGGAGGAGGAGAAAATAGATGAAAAGAAGATGGAGGAGAAGGAAGAAGAGAGGATAGATGAGAAAGAGAAGGAGAAAGGAAAGAAGAAGACCAAGTTTGCAATTATTTGATCATCCACATAAGAAGAACTTAAATTTTAAGTTTTATTAAAACTTAATAAACATTTTATTGGACATTTTATTTTGTCCAAGAAGAAAGGAATTCCTTTGAAAGGAATTTTGGCAGGGTATTTTGCATTTATTTACAGGCTGACTGAATACAGATGAGCTTAATCACTCCATAAAACACTGTTCAAGATCCAGTCTTATTTATTTAAACCATTTCTATAGCCATGCCATCTTATAAGCAACCTCTTGGAAGCTCCCAATCTGGCAACCTGAAGCTTCTCCTTGTCTTTCAGTTCTAAATTACATCATCTTAATAAACCTTTCCAGCGAATATTATTTATTGGGCTTTGGGAGTCCCAACTTGAAAAATGGCAGAAAAAGAATTCGGTCAGCCAAGGATGAAGCGTACAGAAGCATCGTTTCGATGCCCAATACCAAGTTACGATTTAAAACTCAGGGAAATCCGAAATACTTTATCCAAAAGTACCTAAAAGTATCTCGACCCAGAAACAGACCATTTTTTTCCCTTCTTGTTTTTTCTGAGGTTCAAATGGAAGCACATCCTTCTGTTTGAAAACCACTCCCAGCCAGCGACTGGAAAAATAGACGAATTTTCCATAAAAGAAAGGAGGGAGGGAAGCATGGGAGAAACCCTTACAGGTCTAGCAAGGGAGGAGAAAATCCAAGGGAGAGAATAATCTTATCTGCTTAGATTAACCTTGTTGTCCCAATTTCTCTATGTAATCTCTGTCTCCTCTCTGTTAAACAAGAAATAAAAGTGCCTTGTTGATAAAGAAAGAAAGAAAGCAACAATATTTCTTTTTTGATTTTAAGTCACAAATAGAAGTGAGGATATTTCCCCCATTTTTCTGCCAAGGCCAAGCTGGGTATGAATTGCAGGGGATTTGGGAATATATTTTATATATTCAAAAGGAAAAAAAATAATCTGGAGGAAAGGAAGGACACCCGATGTCACCCCTCACTTACCATGGCGAGATGTCTCCTTTGAATGAAAGCCGGGGCACAGCTGGCAGGGCCTTTTCCTTCGTGTCGACGGCGCCATTTCTGACTTCCGGACCGATCTTCCATGTGTCTGGATTTTGTTTCTCTTAGCCTCACATCATGGCTGGGGTCCAAAGAGAGAATTTGCAAGCAGGGCTGTGGAATAACCGGGATGCATGTCAGGAGGACCATTAAAAAAGGAGTGCCAGGTTTATAAGCAAAAGGAAGGAAGGAAGGAAGGAAGGAAGGAAGGAAGGAAGGAAGGAAGGAAGGAAGGAAGGAAGGAAGGAAGGAAAGAAAGGGGGGAGGGAGAGAAAGTGAGAGAGGGAGGAAAGGAAGGAAAGAAAGAGAGAGAGAAGGAAAGGAGGAAAAAAGAAAGAAAGAAAGGGAGAGAGGGAAGGAAGGAGAGAGAGAGAGAAAGAAAGGGAGGGAAGGATGCAAAGAAAGGAAGGAAGGAAGAAAAGAAAGAAAGAGGGAGAGAAGGAGGGAAGGAAGGAAAGAAAGAGAGACAGAGAGAAAGAGGGAGGGAAGGAAGGAAAGAAAGAAAAGAAAATAAAGAATAAAGAGGGAGGAAGGGAGGAAGGAAAGAAATAACAGTAACAGAAATTATATAACAGAGTTGAAAGGGACCTTGGAGGTCTTTTAGCGCAACCTCCTGCTCAAACAGGAGACTATACTATTCAGGACAAGAAAGAAAGAAAAAGAGGAAAAAAAAGAGTGAAGGAGAGAAAAAGAGAAAGGAAGCAAGAAAGAAAAGAAAGAAAGGAAGGAAGGAAGGTTGGGTGCGTGGAAGGAAATAGAAATAGTAATAGAAATAGAATAGAAATAAGGAATAGAAATAGAATAGAAATAATAGAAATAGAACTTATAGAAATAGAAATATTACAATCTCTTCTCCCTGCTCAATTGGACTGTAACTGGGGGGTGGGGGAGATCAATCAACCAACCGCTTGACACAGAAAATACTTCCTTTGGCTCAAGAGGAACAAATCACTCAGGCCAAGCTTTCCAACACTCCCCCCCCACACACCTTTTCTGCTGCCAGCATCCATTTTAAGCAAAGCCGCTGGTTCTCGGAAGCGGGGAGAGGGCTGCCCGGCCCCTTCAGCTTTCCAGGAAATGCCCAGGCAGCCCTCACCATCCAAAACGCCAAGCCCCTGCCTGCCTGCCTGCCTGCCCCAAAAGAGCGATCCCAAGATCTGGGCAGCTTCTGTACCCCAATCATTGGGAATCGCCTCCCTTCCTCACCCCAAAACTGGTTCAGTCATGCCATCCACCCAGCTTCCCTCCCTCGCCTTGGCAAACCTGTGCGTGCCCCCTTTTTTTCTTCTGAATTCTGGGCATTGCAAGTGGTGGGGTGTTGAGGGGGGGTTTTGTGTGCATTTTAAAGGCTTTTCCAGCTGCAAATCTTTCCAACTCCTCCACCCATTCCTCTGCACACCGCTCCCAAAACAGGGGATTGACTACCCCGAGACTTCCTGTTCCAACAGGGGGGAGAAAATCAGGTAGATGGATGCCAGGATTCTGGGGTGGGGGTGGGTTTCCCTTCCTGATCCCCCCCACCAAAAAAAATCCAGTCTTCTGGGCAAGGCCCTGGAGGGGTTAACTCACCCGCTGGTCCAGCCACCCAAGTGCCAGGGAGCGGAGGGATTAAAAGGGCAAAGACCAAGCTGGCATTTTTGGGTTGCCTCCGAGCCAGCTCCAAATTCCAGAAAGCAAAAATTGGGGTTGAGGGGGTCTCTCTCTCTCTCTTCTGTCCTTCCCCCCCTCTGCTCCAAAGCTGGACCCCCGTCTTAGGGGCAGTGCATCTCGGAAGGAAGACCGTAGCAAGAGCATCCAGTGAGAAAATCTGGAAGGCAGGAATATTTTCTGGGTCCTAGTGTGCGTCTTTTTTTTTCCCCCTCTCTGCTTTCCCTCTTCTTCTTCTTCTTCCTCCTCCTCCTCCTCCTCCTGCTGTGCCCTGATCCAATTTCAGCAGCTTCCAAAAGGAGAATGCCAAGGACCGGCCTTCCAAGTTGATGGCAGCTGCTGGGGAACGTGCCGAGAAAATGGCCAGCTTGTTCCCAGGGTTTTTGGCTCTCTCTCTCTTTTTTTCTGTTTCTTTTCTGGTTGGACAAAAGGATTTCAGGCTGACGCAGATGGGGATGGATCGATATCAAAGTGTGCCAAGCAGGCGGATCTCAAGCCCTGTTTGCTGAGGTCACAATAATCCACATGTTGTTGTTGTTTTTTTAAACCCAGGAATTCTAAATCTATTCTCTCTCTTTTTTTTTTTTCTGGGGCTGGACAGCTTGTCCATACCTGCCTTGAGCAAACTGGATGGGGATTACTCCACATGCTAAATGTAAGATTTAAAAAAAGGAGACGAAAAGGTATGAAGAACGACTGCAGTTGGGTTGGGTTTGGCTAGTCTAGAGAAAGATGGAGAAGACTTAACCACTTGGAACGGGAGTTTCAGAAATGGGACCCCATAATGCAAATTCTGTTTAAAGAAGGATAACACAATAGCAGCCCTTCCAGTATTTGAGGGGCTGCCCCCAAAGGGGAGGGGGTCATTAATCGGTGGAACAGAAGTTGCCTTCAGAAGTTGTGGGGGCTTCATCACTGAAGGTTTTTAAGAAGCGACTGGACAGCCCCTTGTCTGAAATGGTATAGGGTCTCCTGCTTGAGTAGTGGGCTGGACTAGAAGACCTCCAAGGTCCCTTCCAGCTGTATTTTGATTAATTGATTGAACACACATTATCCCATTTGCTAATACTAAGCAAACATAGAATCGTGGGATGCTTAGTGATGCAAGTCAAGAATAACCTATATTAAACACTGAACTAGGGAAACCATTTGTCTGCAGATGTAAAACCTATTTAGGAAATTTTATTTGCTTCCTATCTCTGGCAATCCTGAACTTTTCAGACTAATTTAGTTGACTTTATTGTCATTGCACCTCGTACAATGAAATTTAAATGCCATCTTCAAGGTACATTATAGCTATCGAAATAAAACACCAACACACATCCTTCGCATTCTATGCAGATACGTTGTGGGAACAGGACAATATATCTTGGATTGACTCAAAATTCTTGGTTCAATTGTCAAATCCCCCTGCAGACAGAGGTAACCACCCACCCAAGGATTGGGAAAAAAAGGGGTGTTTCAGCAGGCAATATCCAAACTACTACGTTTCACCCTAAACTGATCAATATTCTAGTCCTCGTGGTTCATAATAAAAGAGCTGATTCAAGCTGGACTAACAGCCTGTTGCATACATGGGAGGTTTTCTCTTCTGGCTGAAAGACTGAAATCCTTTGGCAGAAAATGGGTTATAAGTAACCCTGTAGAAGTCCTTCGCAACTTCAGATGGTTGTTAAGTGACTCATCGTAAGTTAAGAACTACTGCCTCCTAGGTTATTACAACTACTAGACATTCCTAAAACTGAAACACTGCATTTTCTGGATCTTCTTAAAGGTTCTTCTTGCAAGGCAGAATAACAGAATGGGAAGGATCCTTAGAGGCCTTCTAGTCCAACCCCTGCTCACGCAGGAAACTCCATACTGTTTCAGATAAATGCTTATCCAATCTTTTCTTAAAAACCTCCAGTGTTGGAGCATTTACGAGTTCTGGAGGCAAGTCGTTCCACTGATGAATTGTTCTCACTGCCAGCAAATTTATCTTTAGTTCTAGGTTGCTTCTCTCCTTGAACTAAGGAGAAAATTTCGTGACAGCCAGGGCTGCCACAGAGAGGAAGGGATCAAGCTATTCTCCAAGGCACCCAAAGAAATAATGGATGGAAACTGAACAAGGAGAGATTCAACCTGGAAATAAGGAGGAATTTCCTGACAGAGAGAAAAATCAATCCATGAAACAGAAGTTGCCTTTGGAGGTTGTGGGAGCTTGATCCCAGGAAGCTTTCAAGAAGAGACTGGACTGCCATTTGCTTGGGCAGGGGGTTGGACTAGATGACCTATAAGGTCCCTTCCAACTCTGTTATTCTGAGTAATTAATCAGTGGAACGACTTGCCTTTAGAAGACTGTTGGAAAAAAATTTTTTGGAGACATCTAAAAAGCAGCTTTTTTTTTTCTTGTTCAGAAAGGATTTGGTATATCCTCTCTTCTTCTTTCCAAATTCAGTTGCCATAGAAACCTGGATCACTTCTTGCAGATCTCTGTGCTGGTTAAAATAGGCTTACCAAGGGATAAGACTGGGATTTTTTTTTAGTTAAAAAAAAAAGGAAAGGAAAGGCATTTATAGCCCACACTTGTAAACATGCAGTTTCACACAAAACTATTGTTTAGAAAATTGTCTTGGTTCAAAGACTCGAAGCTGGCTGCTGTTCACAGGTTTGCAAATAGCAGATTTTGTTTTTAGGGATTGACCAAACTACACAATGCTTGCAAATTCCACAAATTTCAAATGCCAAAGGAATGCCTCGTTTTGTCTCTTTTTAACCTCCAACAAAAGATGGTCTGTTCTCATCCCACCGATGCAGCAATTCTGGGCTCACAAGTTTGATTTAAAAACCAGAAACGAGGGAACAAAACATAAATTCCTGCTTGGAAGTAAAATAAAGGAACCTTTAATCTCTTCATCATCGCATTCCCCACCCCCTCCAAAAAAAATTCAGGAGTTTGGGGAGCCCCTGGCAGGTTCCCAAAAATGAGGCCTTAGTCAAGGATGATGGGAGTTGCAGTCCCCTTTCCCCATCAAATCTTTCTTCTGATCCCCTTGCCTGGTTTATTCCGGTGGTGTGACCTGAGTTTTAGCAATTCTTTTAATTCAGTTTTTTATTTCTAGAGAGCTAATGACTCAGAAGTGGTTGATGCCAGTTATAAGGAATATATTTCCAACTGGCAACTATTCAGATTTTGCAAAAAAAAAAAAAGGAAGAGGAGGAGGAATAAGAACTGGCTAATATAATGTGCCCCTTTGGGTCAAATCCAGAAAACTGTAACAAGAAAAAGAGAAATCCTGAGTTTAAAAAGCACTCAGAATGTGAAAATTGTTGCATGCAAACCAGCTAAAGTCCAACCTAACAAAACATAAGCTAGCAAGCCATGGTTTATCTCTGCCCCGTTGAAACTGTCCGAAAAACTGGAATACAAACAGATGTGCACAACAAACCCAGCAAACCTTTGGTGCAAAGGTTTATTGGTTTTGGCACTAATCCACAGATATTGGTGACTGGTGGCAGACAAGAATGGAAGTGGGGGAACTGAGGAAGCCATGTGAGTGGAGAAAGAGTACGGATGAGTGCAAACACAGGCATGCACAGACAGAGGGAAGATTCCCACATATGCCTTGAGTAATCCAGTTTGCAGAAAGGCAAGGGAAAGAAAGAGAAAGAGAGAAAGAGGAAAAGAGAGCAAGAGAGAAAGAAAGAAAAAGAAAGAAAAGAGTCAGCTTGCATTGAGATAGGCAGCACACAAGTTGAATGAATGAATGAGCAAATAATTTAGTAAGAAAGAAAGAAAGAAAGAAAGAAAGAAAGAAAGAAAGAAAGAAAGAAAGAAAGAAAGAAAGAAAGAAAAAAGAAAGAAAGAAAGAAAGAAAGAAAGAAAGAAAGAAAGAAAGAAAGAAAGAAAGAAAGAAAGAAAGAAAGAAAGAGAAAGACAAAGAAGAGAAAGAAAGAAAAGAGAAAAAAAGAGAAAGGAAGGAACGAACCGAGAGAAAGTGGGAAAGAGAAAGGAAAGAAGGAAGAAAAAGAGAGGAAGGAAGGAAAGAAGGAAGGAAGGAAGGAAGGAAGGAAGGAAGAGGGAGGGAGGAGTTGGGAAAGGAAAGAAAGAGTTAAGAGAAAAAGAGAAAGAAGAAATAAAGAAAAGAGAGAGAGAGAGATTCCCAGCTGGTCTCCTTCTTCCCCAAGCCTTAAGTTCAATTTCATGGAACTAAAATTAGAATGAGGGGCAAGAAAGGGGAAAGGGAAGGTAGGAAGGAGGGAGGGAAGGAAGGAAAGAGGAGAGGAAGGACAGGGAAGGGGGGAAGAAAATAAGGAAGGAAGGAGAGGAGATGAAGGGCAGGGAAGGGGGGAAGGAAAGAAGGAAGGAAAGAAGGAAAAAGGGAAGGGGAAAAAGAGGAAAACAAGCAAGAGGCAGAAGAATAAACCAAATTTATTGAAAATTTATTTTTAAGCCACAGTTGAATCTCCACTGAAGGGACTTCAGGATGCTGCTCTAACCCCTGCACACCCCACACCAAATTCTTCCAATTATTCCCACCCCAGTTTTTGCGGCCGCTACCCTCAAAACCATCTGCCACAGACGACCAAACAGGGATGGCCAAACCTGGAGCCAACATGCCCCCGTCACAGCATCCTGCCCCTCCTCCAGGATCAAAATGTGGGTGCTGGGCAACCAAGCAGGGAGAAGCTAGGCTTTGCTCCACGACCAAGTGAGTCACTTACCATCTGCATGGTTTGCTTTACAACCACGGGGACTGGTGGTGGGTGGGAAGAAGCAAGCCCTTTAAGCCCCTGCCTTGCTTAGCCACGGACAGTCCGCTCCCAAATGTGGTCGTAATTGGAGGACGGCCTATCCTGGGAACTCTGGGCTTAGGTGAGGGGTAAAGAGACCATTGGAATGGGGGGTGTCACTATGGAAAAAGCCACCTTAGGCCTCCCTAAGCTGTACAAACCATTGTAAACTGGTTTAGTTAAAGTGCTTGCGCCAACGGAGTAGGGTTTTTTTTTGTTTTTGGACTTTTAAGTACCTGGATTTCCTTTCTCTGGTTCTGCCCCCAGAATTGCAAACCTGGCCAAATTAAAAGCAGGGTAGGAGTGTTCCACATAGGAGGTCATCTCTCTCTCAAAGGCTTTCGTGGGTTGCAAATTTAAAATTTAAAGTTTAAAGGAGGGTTTGCAAACACGCAAAAACATCCACATCCGTTTCTTCTGCATTCAAGCCTCCGGAATCCACCCCAAAACAGGAAGCCTTGAACCCCTGGCCTCCCATTTTCATTAAGAGTAGTTTCCTTTTTCTTTTCTTCTTTTCTGTGTGCAAAAAAAAAATATCACCGCACAAAAAACTAGGCACACAGAGGAAAATTAAAAACAAAACAATTTGCGGTCTCTTGACAGAACGTTAAAAAATAGGGAGCTAAGAGAAGAAGATGCGGTGATATTTTGTTCACGGGGGAACGTCGCTCTCGGTGCAAGAGTTCCAACTTTCTGTAACACTGTAATTTCTGCAGCTTCGCCCTGTGGCAAAAGTTTCCGCCCAGCCAGGCCGCAAAAAGCCCCTTCTACCCATCAGACCACGATGGATGAGTGAAGATAATGTTCCTTTTCTTTGCCCAGCGAGAAAAAATGGCTTTCTCGGTGATGAAACGGTGCCCACCGCGGGCAGCTCGTTCGTGGACCTGGTACATCCGGCATTCGTCCAGTCGCCCCTTCTCAAAATAGTGGTAAGGCACCGGAGGTTGGTTCTTCTCTCTGCCAATCGAAGGAGCCGAGTTTAAACCGCTATATATCTATATATAGACCAGCCTGTTAAGAGCTGACATGCAACACTGCACATTCCACCAAAGTCAGCCTGAAATAACTGGCCATTAATAAAACAAAATGATTGATTGACGCCTCAGAGAGAAAAGTTTTTTGGGGGTGGGGGGTTATCCTTACCCGGGGAAGGCCCAAAGGTGCTTTTTTTCCCCCCAAAAAAGGCAACTGGGCTTTCTTTGTTTTTCCTCGAAGACATTTCGCTTCTCATCCAAGAAGCTTCTTTGCTTCTCATCCAAGAAGCTTCTTTGCTTCTCATCCAAGAAGCTTCTTTGCTTCTCATCCAAGAAGCTTCTTCAGTCAGAACAGAAGAAGCTTCTCGGATGAGAAGCAAAACGTCTTCAAGGAAGAACAAAGTCCAGTTGCTTCTGAAGAACTGAAGAAGATTCTTGGATGAGAAGTGAAACGTCTTCAAGGAAAAACAGAGTCCAGTTGCCTTCTGAAGGACTGAAGAAGCTTCTTGGATGAGAAGTGAAACGTCTTCAAAGAAGAACAAAGTCCAGTTGCCTTTTGAAGAACTGAAGAAGCTTCTTGGATGAGAAGCGAAATGTCTTCCAAGGAAGGTCTGGTTGTCTTTTGAAAAAAGCACCTTTGGGACAAAACATGGCCTGGATGACAGAGAATCTCCAGAGATATTTACCTGGGGAAGAGTTTATCCTTTTGATACAGCCTCCCCCTCTTTGTGTCTTCTGGGTGTTTTGGGGTGGCCTTTTTTGGAGAACATCTCCAAGATGTTCTCCAACTCTCCACCCTGGCCACCAGAGCTCAAAAGCGTAGCCTCCCAAGAGGTAAGGGACACAGTGAAGGATAGTCTCATCTTCTCCTTTTGCTTCCCAGCCCAGAAGACCACCTCCAAATTACTTACTTGCAATGGTTCTCGCTGACCATACCGAAGACAAAAATCTGCTCACACAACTCCATCGCCAAAACCATGGTGAACCAGCCGGTACTGAGAAAGGAACCGGATTTCATCCTGTGGGTCGGAAAGAGAAGATGCTGAGATTTGAGGCAGGAGGAACGCAGATGCGCTGGTTGTTGGGTTTGCCTACGGAGCTAAGCCCTGGTTTGTTTAATCATAGTCAGTGCTGTGATCTGGGCCAATGAAGAAGTGACTGTGGCGTTTATAAAACATAGCAAACTTCCCATTGTGCTTGTACGCCGAGGACTACCTATGTAATCTCTCCGTAGGCAGGGACTGTTTTTCCTTGCACTGCCAGAGCCAAAATTCTGGGGAGGGGGGTCTCCATATACCGAAATCCTTGTCCATAAGATATGATAGCAGTCTTCCAATATTTGAGGGGCTGCCCCAGAGAAGAGGGAGGGTCAAACTATTTTCCAAAGCACCGGAAGGCCAGGCAAGGAATAATGGATGGAAACTGAACAAGGAGAGATTCAACCTGGAAATAAGGAGGAATTTTCTGACAGGGAGAGCAATCAATGGAACAGGAGTTGCCTTCAGAAGTGGTGGGAGCTTCATCCCTGGAGGTTTTGAAGAAGAAACTGGACTGCCATCTGTCAGAAATGGTGTAGGGTTTCCTGCTTGGGCGGGGGGTTGGACTAGATGACCTACAAGGTCCCTTCCAACTCTATTCTAATCGATTGATTCAATCTAGAAATAAGGAGAAATTTACTGACAGGGAGAACAACCGACCCGTGGAACAGAAGTTGTGGGAGCTTCATCGCTGGAAGCTTTCAAGAAGAGACTGGACTGCCACCTGTCAGAAATGGTGTAGGGTCTCCTGCTTGGGTGGAGTGGGGTTGGACTTCTGGAGAAAAAGGAAATGTCTACAATTATGGACAGCTAGGATCTTTAACAGATTAACAGAGTTGGAAGGAATCTTGTAGGTCATCCAATCCAACCCCCCACCCAAACAGGAGACCCTACACCATTTCTGACAAGTGGCAGTCCAGTCTCTTCTTGAAAGTCTCAAGTGATGAAGCTCCCACAACTTCTGAAGGCAACTTGTGTTCCATGGATTGATTGTTCTCACTGTCAGAAAGTTTCTCCTTATTTCCAGGTTGGATCTCTCCTTGGTCAGTTTCCATCCATTATTCCTTGCCTGGCCTTCAGGTGCTTTGGAAGACAGCATGGCCCCCCTCCTCTTTGGGGTAGCCCCTCAAATATTGGAAGACTGCTATCCTGTCTCCCCCGGCCCTTCTCTTCCCTAGACTAGCCAGACCCAGTTCCTGCAACCGTTTATCGTATGTTTTATCCTCCAGTCCCCTCATCATCCTGGTTGCTCTTCTCTGCCCTCTTTCTAGAATCTCAACATCCTTTTTACAGTGTGCTGACCAAAACTGGATGCAGGACTCTAGGTGTGGCCTTACTAAGGAGTCCCAGCTTCCATTCTTGGTGGAAAGGAGAACCTCAACTTCTTCCAAGTTTTCCACCAGGAATGGAAGCTGGGAATTCTATCCAAGGCTTTGCTGCTCCTTCCTTAGCGAGAAGGCCTTCTGCTCACCTGTTTTTCCCCGTCTCCAGTTGGAAGAGCTCGTCGCAGTGGGACATCATTTGCTCGGTGAGGGTGTAGAGGCGCAGAGCCGGATACATCTCCTTGATCTTCGCCAGGGTCCGATAGACCAGCCCGACCTTCTCCCGGTTCATCAGCCGGGGAGGACCCCAAATGATGTAGGTGGTGTCGCAGGATGGCTTGAAGAAGGAGCTCTGGTTGCGTAGCAGCAAAGGGATGCTGGTGTGGGAGACCACCCGGATGGTGCTGCGGCTGCCCACGTCTTCCTCATAGCCCCGGGTGGGGGCCTGGTTCATGCGCAGGACGCATTCCTTGGCGTCGATCTCTTTCCCCGAACGGGAGCCCAGCATCTGCCCGGAACTGGACACCACGGCACATTGGCGGCAGGGCACTTGAGCCAGGGGCTAACCAGGAGAAGAAAGATAAAGAAAAGTAAAGTAAAGTAAAATAGAATAGAATAGACATTGGAATAGAATAGAATAGAATAGAATAGAATAGAATAGAATAGAATAGAATAGAATAGAATAGAATAGAACAGAGAAAGAATGGAATGGAATGGAATAGGAATAGGAATAGAATAGAATAGAAATGCAATGGAATAGGAATGCAATGGAATAGGAATAGGAATGGGATGGAATAGGAATAGGAATAGGAATAGGATAGGATAGGATAGGATAGGATAGGATAGGATAGGATAGGATAGAATAGAATTATTGGCCAAGTGTGATTAGACACATGAGGAATTTTTCTTTGGTGCATATGCTCTCAGTGTACATAAAAAGAAAAAGATACATTCATCAAGAATCATAAGATACAATACTTAGCGATAGACATGTTACTAATAAGCAAATCAAATCATATAGGGAACAAATAAAACAATATAAATTGTAAAGATACAAGCAATGCCGCTATAACCAATGAACTTCAAATTTTGTAGGAAGGAAGGAAGGAAAGAAAGAGGGAACAAAGGATTACTTCTAATATTGAAAAAGAGAAGAAAGAAAATAATGAAAGAGGAACAAAATATATAAAGATTGGATGGATGGATGGAATGATTTCAGCTCCCACAATTCCCCTGGCTGGGGAATTCTGGGAGTTGAAGTCCACACATCTTGAAGTTGCCGAAATTAAGCACCATAATCAATGAACATCACATTTTTTTTTCTGGCTGGATGTTTGCCAAAAAGGCTTTATTGTGATTGGCTGACATGCCACATCAAGCACTCCACCACACAGCCTTTTCAGGCCACCTATTTGTGTAGCTGAACGGTTGCATTAATACCCAGATAAGAGCCCCTGTGTTATCAAAAAGCTTTTCTTATGCATCTGTGTGGCAGTCTCATATTTAAACTGCTCCCCTATGGATCTCCTATCTTGCCAGGAGAAAATTAGCAATGAAGGGCCATTTCAAAATGTATTTATCTTGGGTTTTTTGGGGGGGTTCCTCGAGTTTGGTTGCAAGGGCTTCCTAGCCCATGTTGCATCCAAACTGCCTTTGTTCCTAATCTTGAGGCTGTGCTCACCTTTCCATCTGGAACGCTGATGTAGCCCTCGAAGTGGGCAGTTTTAAAACGCTGTGCCAACCTGTCCTCCTTCCTTTCTTTAGGCTGGCAGCTGAGCCAACACAGGGAACTACAAAGGCGTGGGCACAGCAGGAAGTAAAGGATGCCGCTGACACACAACACAACGAGAGTGAAGAACAGGCGGGACTGCAAGAGAGAAGATGTGTCGATAAAACGTATGGATACCCAGACGCAGGATTCAGCTGAACAGAGATAACAGAATAATAAGAGCTGGAAGGGCCCTTGGAGGTCTTCTAGTCTATCCCCCTGCTCAGGCGGGAAACCCTGTAACGTTTCAGACAAATGGTTGTCTAATCTCTTCTTCAAAACCTTAGTGATGGAGCGTTTGCAATTTCTGGAGGCAAGCTGTTCCAATTGTTAATTGTTCTCACTATTAGGAAATTCCTCCTTAGTTCCAGGTTGCTTCTCTCCTTGATTAGTTTCCACCCATTGCTTCTTGTCCTGCCCTCTGGTGCTTTGGAGAATAGCTTGACTCCCTCTTCTTTGAGGCAGCCCCCTGAGATATTGGCATACTGCTATCATGTCTCCCCTAATCCTTCTATTAGACTAGAATAGAATAACAGAGCTGGAAGAGGACCTTGGAGGTTGTCTAGTCCAACCCGCTGCTTCGGCAGAAAACCCTACACCACTTCAGACAAATGGTTATCCAACCTCTTCTTAAAAACTTCCAATGTTGGAGCATTTACGACTTCTGGAGGCAAGTTGTTCCACTGGTCAATGGTTCTAACTAGCCCTACCCAATTCTTGCAACTGTTCTTCATATGTTTTAGCCTCCAGTCCCCTAATCCTCTTTGTTGCTCTTCTCTGCACTCTTTCTAGAGTCTTAGCATTTTTTTAAAAATTATGTGGTGACCAAAACTACATGCAATATTCCAAGTGTGGTCTTAACAAGGCATTATAGAATAACGGGCCCTGCAGATCTCTGGAAATTTCAGAGCCATTGGATACTTACAAGCACTTGCATCCTTTAAGGAGTTTTCAGCCATGTATCTGGCTTGGATTTCTGGGACAACAGCCCTACAAAGAGACAAACAGGTGAGCGATTCCAGAGGTGACTTCTCCATTGTTTACAGAGATGCTCACTCATCCAGGTGTTGCTTGTCCCAAAACTGCTGTTTTCTAAAAGACAACTGGACTTTCCTGGTTTTTTTGTTTTCTCTTTGAAAACATTTCGCTTCTCATCCAAGAAGCTTCCTCACCTCTAACTGACAGGTGAGGAAACCGAAGGATTTATTTAATGGGAAAAAAACAACAAGAAAGTCCAAGGATAAAGCACCCTTTGGGATGACTTATCCATGCATTCAGCTGAGATCTTAACAGATCAGTATCCTCGAGTCATAACAGGCATCTGAATAAACTATTGACAACATTATGAAATTTCAGCTATTAAAGATTTCAGTGTGCCACCCAAGTCGCCAGAGTTAGGACCTTGTTATATTTTTAAAAAGCAATAAAAGAATGGATCGGTTTTAGCCAAGGGATCTATCACCCACAACCAAATAGGTAAATGGATTAGCAAGAACAAAGAAAGGCAGAGTGTTTGATTTTGCAAGTCTTTGTTCAAAACCAACTTTCTTAGCTGCCTGTAGATTTCATCACAACCCCAGCTCTGTTGTAACTAGGTGACAGTGAGAGAAAACACAAAACTATTCCATCATATTTTCCCCCTCCCCTTACAACTATGCTAGTTTAACATCAACACAACTGAAGATTAATGAAGTCGGGTGGCCAAGGGGGGAATTCCAACTTTGCTCATTCAGGGCCAGGAAACAGGCCACGTTTTTGCTGGTTAAGCCATGATTCCCAGCAAACCCTTCTCTTCCCAGCAGAGGATGCTAAGAGTTGCAAGACATCTGGCAAGCCACAGGGTGCTGTTTTCACAACGTTCTTAAGAGAAGAGCCATGGATTAGCATCCCTCTTCGATTAGGAATAATTTTGTCCCCTTCCCTAACCAAAAAATAAAAATAAAATCCACCTAACAAGGATTTTTAACCGCTTAACCACCCAGAATCCACGCGGATGCGAGAAGTCAGGGCCAGGCGGGCAGAAGAACTAAGAAGGACGCTCTGCACATGCCCCAGAGACTCCTCCGAGGGCCAAAGCGGAGGGGGAAAAGGGGTTTCCTCTCCGCAGGATGCCAGTGGGGAAAAGAGGCTCCTTCCCTCTGCTGGCAAGCCGCCGGGGAGGGAAGGCTGGACCCGATGCCAAGGGAAAGGAGGGCGCCAGGGGGGTGCGCAAAAGGAACCCCGCGGGGTGGAGAGGACGCGGCGGGCAGCCTCTTTTGCCAGCCGAGCGCGCGCCCCAGAGGGACCCGCGAGCGCCAAGGGAAATAAGGCAAGGGGAGGTTGGTGGGGGAGTCGGAGCGGAGGGCGCCTCTCCGCCTTCCTGGGGACTTCCCCCGGCTCCAGGCAGACGGGCCTCGGCTCGCCAAGCAGCCACTTACCAGCTCGGCCAAGGGAACCCGCAAGCATCGCGCGCGCATGGACCACCTCTCCAAACGCGCCCGGCGCTGGAGTGCCCGTTTAATCTCCAGCTGGCCCAGCCGCGACCTCTTTAAGAGCTCTGCAAAGCAGCTCAGGCTCCGCCTCGGACCCCCTCCCCACGCCCCACCCACCGCCGCCACCCCCCCTTTGCCAGTCGGGAGGCGGCTCTGGACTTCACCCCCTCTTCCTTCCTCTCCGCGAGCAAGGTCGAGCTAAAAGACGCGGCGCCAGGGCGCGCCAGGGCAATCGGCTGTCAATGCGCTCTGCGTGCCGGCCTTTTCTTCCGTGGAAGAAAGGGTTGGTTAAGCTCTCATGGCCGGGGAGAGGAGGTTGGGACCAGATTTAAGGACGAGTGGGCAGGAGACAGACAAACCAGGGTTTGTGCAACTGCCAGCCTGCCGCAGAGCGTGGAAAAATAAAAAAACATGGATGGAAAGCAAAGCTGGGCATCAGCTTAAAGGCATCTGCTAAAAAAAAAAAATAAGATGGAAAATATATTTATGCAAAAATGAGAAGTGAGAGGGAAGGGAGCATTGAGAAAATAGAAATATATGCAACAACGGCAAATATAATATTGGGAAGGAGATAATAGAAATGAAGATGAAATTTTGAACGAGTAATGAATTGACGTGAATATATTAAACGGTAATATGTTGAATATAAGAATATAAGATCAAGGAAGATAGAGAGTGATTAAAAATAAAGAGACTGGTATAAAGTTAATCTATGAGAATATATAGAAGAAAATTTGGTAATAGATAGTGATGGGATGTTAGAAAGCTGGGTTTGTGATTGTGGATATGATGCATTTAAAATGTAAAAAGACCTGGAACCACACTGTTCTCTCAAAGATGTATTCAAATAATTTAAAAAAAAAAAACTTTTTTATAAAAAAGAACAAACAAACTTCAAGGCACCGTTCCTAGGGGCCCAGTTCACACAAGACACTAAGCAGGGGTCAGGTAGATATGTTTGTGGTTCAAGATGTGTAAACCCAGATTACATATGCTCTGCCGTGCAATTCCTCTTAATTTTGTTGGCTTAGCTCAGAGCATCTGCAACCTTAAACACTCAAAGAGCCATTTGGACCCGTTTACCACAGAAAATACCGGGAGCCTCAAAACCTGGATGGGCGTGGCCAACTGGACACCACTCCCACCCAGTCACATGACCACCCACCCCACCACGCCCACTCAGATTTTGTGGCTCCCAGTGTTTTCTGTGGGAAATGGGTCTCTCCCTCCCTCTCATTTCTGTTTTTTTTTTGTGTGTGTGTGTTTTACCAGGTGAGGAATGACTGGGGGGGAGGGGCAGGGCCAGCCAATGGTGGGATCACCCAACAGGGAGCCACAGCAGAGGGCTCAAAGAGCTGCATGCGGCTCCAGAGCTGCGGGTTGCCGACACCCGGCTTATCTCCATGATGGCTAACCTATTTTTCCAAGGATGGTAAAACTGAAGAAAACCACAGGAGGTCACCAAAGAAATCTCTTTCTTGTGTTGCTTTGCTGCCCTCTTGTGCCCCTCTGGGGTTTCGCACCCTAAACTACAAGCCCTAGCTTTTCAGATGCCTTGGACTGTGGATCCCCAAATCCCGTGTCCTATGGGGGCTATTTGGCAGCAATGGCCATCAAAGTCCAAGGCTGAAGCCATCCTTGAGAAAACTTTCAAGGTGGGTTTTAAAGAACCAGTCCAGTCCTTTCTCTGGAAACTCTTTATTCTTCTCACAATCCAAATTCTCCTCCCTTCTTCGCCCCTCGTGGATTTGGGACCTTAAATCCTTTGAGGAAGGAGCTCTTGATTAACCCCCCCCGTGCCTGCCTGGATTAACCCAATGCCTACAGGGCACCAAGATGGACTGCACCAACTGTTCTTTTTCTACAGATCTGGCAGATTACGGTTGCAGGAGGACATGGCTTGTTTGGGAGGAGACTGGGTGGTATCCTCCCCCCTGTGCTGTTCTCTCAGAGTTTGAGGGATTCAGTGCCGTTGATTGCAATGTCCGTGGGGTTGAGGTGTCCATCTGGTTTTTGCAAAGCCACCACCTAGATGTCCTCAAGAACTTCCATGCTCCGTGGAAAACCGCCTCCCCCCTGTCCTTGCTTGCCAAGTGACCTATTTCTAGGGAAATTTCACGCAGCTCCATCTCCTGGTAGCCAAGAGGTCATCAGAACCATCACAAGAGGTGATTGGTGTTGAAACATGAATACTGATCTGCAGGGACCGGGAGAACCTACGAGAAGAGACAGGGATACTGTCCGACTTTCAGCTAAAAACTGGCCCATCGCCTCTGTTCCGGTTCATATAGTGTGACTTTCCACCCACTGACACAATCTCTGGGCATAGTAAGAAGGTTCCACCGTGGAAGATTGCTGGCCCCGGTAACGGATGCTCTTCCACAAGTGTTCCAGTTTTTTGCGGAAAGTGTAGACCGTGAAGAGGTCAATGATGCCTACGTAATAGCGGTAGTCCGGCCCATCAATTGTGTGTAGAGGGTTTTTGGAGGTGGGGAGGATCCGTCGATGCTGCGCGGCAAAGGACGCGCCGGATAAATCCGAGAGGCTGGGGGAACAGAGCGCACTGCCCACGGTGCAACTCATGTCCTCGCAGCTGCTCTGCATCAGGAATGGCGTCACAACGTTATGCATGAAACCCTCGCTTCGGATCAACTGCTCCGGAGGCCGGTCGGGTTTCAAGTAGGAAAGCAAGTAATCGGGATAGAGCCGGAGGATCTGGTCAGAACTGGAGGAGCTGCTGCAAGAGGAGTTGGAGGTAGCTCTGGCAATGCGGCGGCGAGGATAGTCACAGCTGACTGACCTGGTGGCAGAGGGGAAAAAAAGGAAGGTCAGGCGCACCTGTGTCCCAGGTGCCTTTGCTTACGGCCATTCGAAGTGACACTGGCCCTGAAAAAAAGTGACTTAGGACTGTTTTTCACAATTACGACATTGGTAGCATCTTCATGATCACGAGATCAATATTCGGATGCTTGGGAACTGGTTCATATTTAGGATGGGTGCAGCATCCCAGGAGGTAATGTGATCCCCCTTTTGGGACCTTCTGACAAGCAAAGTCAACAGGGAAGCCAGATTTGCTTTACAACAATGTTCCTAATTAACTTAACAACTGGGGAATTCTAGGAGTTGATATCTACCCATCTTCAAGCATGCTGGATGGCGAATTCTGGGAGCTGATGTCCATACAGATATCAGGGCTAAGAAACACTGGGTTAAGGTATGAAGTAATTCTGAGTTGTTGGAGGATAGAGAATGAATGAGCCAGCCAACCAGCCAGCCAACCAATTATCCATCCATCCATGCAACCATCCATCCAGCCAACCAACGAACCATCCATGCAGCCATGCAACCATCAACCAACAAACTGGCAACCAGCCAGCCAAACACCCAATCCACCAACCAACCATCCATTCTTCCATCAAACCAACCAACCAGCCATCGGCCAGCCAGCCAGCCGGGCAGTGAACCAACCAACCAAACATCCATCCATCAAACCAACCAACCATCCAACCATCAGCCAGCCAGCCAACCAACCATAGCATGTTCATGCCATCTGATCCTGCAAACCTCTGATGATGTTGAGGCTAATGGGATTACCTTGGTTTTGATTATTATTTATAAGCCAAGATTCAGAGTGTTACACATGAGGCTCCACCCACCCACCCACCCACCAGGGCAAAACTCTCACAATCTCGTCCTGGCTAATATGTTTCCCAGCGTGTCGTTCAGGAACCGGTCATCATCATGGAGAGGTTGCACGCCCACCAGCAAACTGTAATCAATCACATGCAAAGCTTTGAGGAACTGGGTGTCCAACTTCACTTGCTGCAGCAACCAGGTCTGGTCTTCATCTGGGTGGAGGAGAGAAGGGGAGAGGCTTGATGTCCTCTGGACTAAGAGGGCCCAGAAAGCAGGGATGAGATCTCCCAAGGGTTCCAGAATCAGATCAGCTCTCCCACCTCCTGAGAACACAGGTGCCCTTGTACCTTCCAAATGTTGGCACCCTGAGTCCTCTTGAAAACACAGAACCTGGATACAAAACATTTTCAGCCTGTAATGTTCCCACATCAGATTACTCCGATCTTACCAGGAATATCCTAAAATTGTTCTGTTTTTATTGGAAATGTTCTGAGTTCTAGAGAATTTGAGTGCCAAGCTCCCATGCTCCAAACAGCTGTTTTGAACTAGAAAGATTTCCCATTCTAAGCGTGCTCCAGGCCACCGAATAATAATAATAATAATAATAATAATAATAATAATAATAATAATAATAATAATAATAATAATAATAATGATAGTAGTAGTAGTAGTAGTAGTAAGAAACAGCTGGAAAGTCCTTGTGCTACTCTATGTAAGACTTGATTTATCTGGAATTCAATCAAAAGACACGATAGCTGGACGCCGTCAAAGCTGGTACCAGTCAAGAGCATAGAACAACTCGAAGTAGGAGAAGATCTGGAGAGACCTGGACCATGGAATTGGCAAGAGTCAGACACAACTTAATGGGTGACATCATCATCATCAGGAAGTAAAAAAATAATAATCACATTTAGGATTCGTCTGGGCCTGATATTCTTAGGTAAAGGTAAAGATTTCCCTCGCACATACTCTAGGGGGCAGTGCTCATCTCTTTTACAAAGCCAAACAGCCAGTGCTGTCTGAAGACGTCTCCGTGGTCATGTGGCCGGCATGACTAAATGCCGAAGGCGCATGGAACGTTGTTCCCTTCCCACCAAAGTGGCCTCTGTTTTTCTACTTGCATTTTTTTACATGCTTTCGAACTGCTAGGTTGACAGAAGCTGGGACAAGTAACAGGAGCTCACTCCGTGACATGGTGCTAGGGATTCGAACCGCCAAACTGCCGACCTTTCTGATCAACAAGCTCAGCGTCTTAGCCACTGAGCCACCGCGTCCCTTTTTCAGACATTCTTAGCCAGTGTTAAATATCTTGCATGGGTTCAGTTGTAGAATTTGAGGATATCATCTCAACTGATCCAAGATTTCAGATCACATGAATTGTGGCGTGCAGAAACTTACTAAGGGAGATCACCTTGTCTCCAAAGTCATTGTCCTTAAAAACCATAATGACTTCACTGCTGTCTACAGTGGGGTCTGTCCAGCGTCCGACTTGGCACCCTTTGATGTCATACCTGGAGGAACAAATTAAATCAGGAACATCAATCCGTGTGGATTCAAGTTTGTAGAAAGGATAGGATGTTCCTCAGCCTGGACAACATCTAGATGGGTTAGGGTCCCAGAATTCTTAGTGGTGGCTATTCAGGGGAATTCTGGGAGTTGAAGTCCACCCATCTGTAAGATGGGTGATGGCCTTTACCATTGGTTGATGGTAAAGAGGTTCTACATCTTATCCCAAAGAGATCTAAAAGCAAAACTTAGAAGACCTCTGCTTGGAATCCAGTCCTAAAGGAATATGTTTATGGCACTGAACTGAATAACTGAGTCTTCTGAGATACAATCCAGCCATCCACCCTCCATCCATCCATCCATCCATCCATCCATCCAATGAATCAACCAACCAACCAATCATCCAACCATCACCCAGCCAGCCAACCAACCAACCATCTGTCCATCCATCCATCCATCCATCAAACCAACCAACCAACCAACCATCAGCCAACCAACCAACGATTTATGCATCCATCCATCCATCCAACCAACCAATCAACCAAACATCCATCCACCCATCCAACTAATCAACCAACCAACCAATCATCCAACCATCACCCACCCAGCCAGCCAGCCAGCCACCCAGCCAGCCAGCCAGCCAACCAACCATCTGTCCATCCATCCATCAAACCAACCAACCAACCAACCATCAGCCAACCAACCAATGATCTATGCATCCATCCATCCATCCAATCAACCAACCAACCAATCAATCATCCAACCAGCCAGCCAGCCAACCAACCAACCATCTGTCCATCCATCCATCCAACCAACCAATCAACCAAACATCCATCCATCCATTCATCCAAGGACAGACCCATGGATCTCATCTTCAGCCAAGCTCAGCCACCTTCCATCTCTCAGAGCCAGTGTGGAAAACTCACCGTTCAGTAATCCTCTCATGTGGATAGAAGACACTCTGCATGATGATGAAGTATCTCTACAGGGAGAAACAGAAAGGGTGAGCAGATGAGCAGGTTGAACCGGATGGAAGAGTTGAAGGGTCAAAAGCCAATCTTGATTCTCAAAAGCCATCAAAATAATGGGGAGGTAAGATACCCCAGAGGAAGACCAGCCCCCAGTGAAAATCTCTCTACCTCCCTCTCTTGGAAGAAACAAGGAGATGAAAATGAGAGTGTTGAGATCTCTTTCTCTCTGTGTGTGTGTCTGTTCTCTCTCTTACTCTGTCCCTCTCCCCTCCTCTTCTTCTCTCTCTCTCTCTTCTCTCCCTCTGTCCCTTTCTCTCCCTCACTTCCTGTCTCCCTGTTCCTCCCTCCCTCCCTCTCTGTCCCTCTCTTTCTCTCTCTCTCTCTCTCTCTCCCCTCTCTTTCTGTCCTGTCTTTCTCTATGTTTCTCTCTGTCTCCTTCTAACTCTCTGTCTCTGTCTCTGTGTCTCTCTGAAGAAATGAGATGGAAATGAGAGTGATGAGTTTTTGGAAGCGGGCTGGTCACGGCTGATCCATATTAAGAGGAATTTGATAATACAGTGCAAATTTGGGCTGCAGGTTGAAGACGGCCTACCTTCTTCTCTTGAGGGGCAATGATGCTGTACACACCTGTGGGGCAGAGCAAGAGGCGAAATACTTGGAAGAGGAAGAGGTAGCTCTTCCCCTGAAACCATTTTTTGTTTCTTTTCTGCTACTCGTTGAGTTGACTAGCCTTACCCAGGAATTTCACAAGGATGGAGTGTGGGTATCTCTCCATGTGATCCAGGTATTTCGACAGGTTGGTGAGGAGGAACCGGATCTCGCGTTTCCGTTGCGTCTTCAGGAAAAAGCGCTTGTCAAACCTGCCAAGGGGAGAAGAAATGGCTACGGCCGAGGAAGACGGGAGGGGGTCCTTCTCTTTTCCATAAGGACCGCGGCTTTTCTGGATGTGCTTTTGATGTGTTCTTCGAAAAGAACAACACAAACTTTCATTGAGAGGATGTTAGTCAATACTGTGTGTTGACTGGAGGTCAAAGGAGGAGGGAAAAGTCAGGAATTAAATAAGTATATATTGTTTTAGCAGTTTGTTTTCCCTTCCCACTTTTCATCTTATTTTACTATTTATAAACAATAATACAGTGGGGAATTGACGATGGATTAGGATAGATAGATAGATAGATAGATAGATAGATAGATAGATAGGAGATAGACAGACAGACAGATGCATGGATGATGGATGGATGGATGAACAGACGGACCAACAGATGAATTGTAAGTGGATGGATGGATGGATATAGATTCATAGATGATAGAGAGCTAATGATAGGTAGATCACAGATAGATAGACAGACAGACAGACAGATGCATGGATGATGGATGGATGGACGGACGGACCAACAGATGAACTGTAAGTGGATGGATATAGACTGATAGATGATAGATATATAGATAGATAGATAGATAGATAGATAGATAGATAGATAGATAGATAGATAGATAGATAGATGGATGGATGGATGGATGGATGGATGGATGGATGGATGGATGGATGGATGGATGGATGGATACATGGACGCATGTATGTATGTATGTATGTATGTATGTATGTATGTATGTATGGATCGACAGACAAGCTGAGAGTGGATGGATGGGTATAGACTGATAGATGATAGTTAGCTAATAGAAAGGTGCATCATAGATAGACAGACAGATAGACAGACAGACAGACAGTTAGATAGCAGACAGACATGCCAAATGGAAGGATGGAAGGTTGAGTAGGTGTATGGATGGATAGAGATAGGTTGATTGATTGATGATTGATAGCTAATAAATAGGTAGATTATAGATAGATGGTACACAGATAAATTGTGGATGGTTGGATGGATAAGATAGATGGATAGACGATAACTAATAGATAAGTAGATCATAGAGAGATGATAGGCAGACAAACTGGATGGATACATACATAAATAGATGATAGACAGACAGACAGGCAATAAATTGAGTAGGTGGAAGAATGGATAGATAGATCTTTGATAGATATAACAACATTAATGTAGTTTGGTATGATTATCGTTCCTCTCCGGTACAAGACCTTTTAAATGAATGTATCTGCTTGGGATTCCCTCTTCCCATGCCTTACGTGAGGAAGAAGTCAGCTTGGCTTTTAGAGTTACTGATGAACTGCAGGTAGGCGCTCTCACACGTCAAGGACATTTGGAAATCCGTGTCCGCCATGCCAAGGTACTGCCGGAAACGGGAAAAGACGGGAGCTGCGTAGGTCCTCATCTCGTAACCCTGCAGAAGAACCGAGCTGGGGAATCACCTCAAGGGGCAGACAGAGAAGTTGTAGGAAAAGGTCAACGGAGGAGGCCTGATCTTCAGTTTGCCTCCCTGGGTTGAAGAAATGATTGATAAAAAGGTATCGTTCACTAGAAGTCAAGTGAATTACAGTAGCAAAAGAAAGAAAAAAAGAGCCAAATTTTCCCAGATAACTTTCTACCCTTAAGACCCATTGCTGGTCTCTCTCATTGTCCAATCTATTTCGAAAGAGATGTTTTGGAAACAATCACTCTACCTGGCGCTGGCATTCTTCTTCCCAGGGAAAGGACCTTGAAGACATCATCAATTCTCACCGTTCAGTTTCACTTCCCCCCCCAAGGCCTTGTCCACCCTTTCAACCTCCCCACCCCACCGACTGGCAATGAGGTGGAAGTTCTGACAACGACTCTAGATTGAGATGCTTGGGGGTCAAAGATAGCTTGCCCATCTCTTTGCTTAGTGCACGCTTCGTCCTGCTTCCGAGATTCATCGGCTAAGAATATAAATCCAACTGTTCTTACCTCATGGATCTGCTTAAGCACCCTGGTAAAATCAGACGGCCTTTGCGATTCCTAGAGAAGAGAGAAGGAATGATGGAGTTGGTAGAACCTCCATTCTTACCTGGTCTTCTCAACAGTCATGGAAATCTAACATCCTCAGAGATCCCCTGCTATGACTCCCAGGAAAGTGTTTTATATATGTACAGAATAGTGCTGGAAGGGATTTTGGAGGTCTTCTAGTTCAAGCCCCCTACTCAAGCAGGAGACACTAGACCATCCCAGACAAGGGGCTATCCAGTCTCTTCTTATAAAACCTCCAATGATGAAGCACCCACAACTTCTAAAGGGAAGCTACGCTACTGGTTAATTGTTCTTCCTTTCAGGGAATTTTTTCCTAAGCTCTAGGTTGCTTCTCTCCTTGATTAGTTTCCATCTGTTGCTTCTTGTCCTGCTGTCCAGTGCTTTGGCGAATAGGTAGATGGCTAAGGAGAGTATCTTGGCGATGTTTTGATGAGGTCCCACTTGCCATCTTCAGGCTGGTGCTTTCGGCTTCGTGTTTGTGCGAGCAAAGCGTGATCGGAGCTGCTGTCTCTCTATAAATACTGGTGGGGAGGTGTGGTGTGCTGGCTCTGTTGTAAGTGGGCTGGTTGGCTGTGCTGATTCTTGATTGGTTGATGGAGTTGATGTTTGCAGATTGGTTGGCTTTTTCGTAAGAACATGTGTGGCTGAGGTATTGGCTGTGTGTCTATCAGCCTCCTGTGTTGTAACAATCTGGGTAATGGGCTGTGTGATGACCTTCTGCGTTCTATTCTTGTGACATCCAGGGTCTTGTGCTGTAATCTCCTGGGTCGCTGGCTGGGTTGTAACATCCTGAGGTTTTGTGGTGTAACCTCCTGAGTTCCGTGATGTGATATCCTGGGTGGGTGGCTGTCATGCAATGTTCCGGGCTTTGGTTTGGCTCCGAGTTTGAGGTCTGGCTATGTGTTCATGGCATGTATCAGTTTGCTTGGTTTGGGGGTCGGGGTGTGTGGCAGCTGGTGATGCAGCCGTGGTCTGGTTTCTGGACGGTGGTTGCCTTTCGTCTATGGGATGGGTTTGGGTTTGAATCTGGTGAGGGAGATTGGTGGTGGCGTCAAGTGTTGTTTTGTGTCCGGTGTTGGTTTTCGTGGCTGGCACTCATTTGTTGATAAGGGCTAGTTTCCAGATGTCTGGTAGGCGGGAGGTATCGTCCCGTTTATTCATGTTATGGGGGTGTTTCTCTATTTCAATGGCTTCCCTGATTATTCTCTTGTTGAAGTGTTCAGTATTGGAGATTAATTTGGTTCCCTCAAAATTAATTTCATGTCCTGTGGCTTTAAGGTGCTGGAAAAGGGAGGAAGTATTTTCTTCTTTTCTGACTGCATTCTTGTGTTCTGCAATGCGCGCATTTATTCTCACAAAATTCTCCACAAGCACAATATCAGGACAGCCTTCGGCACTGACCAAAAAATAGCCAACATCCTAAGAAACCCCAAAGACAAGATCCAGCTAGAAAACCAAGGAGTTTATGAAATACCATGCAACAATTGCCCAGCCACATACATTGGACA
>NC_142023.1:4099831-4157331 GCF_049901735.1 Notechis scutatus
TAAAAAAAAAAAGGGTGCCCAGGATGAGATGGATCTTTGAGGATGTTTTGAACTTTCTTAAGGCAGCAGGAGCTATAAAGCTCTTCCAAAGAGGGGAGAGGGCAACCAATGATCCTCTGGGCAATGACGTTCACCCTCTGGAGTGCCGTCCTATCTGCCCCTGTGCAATTGGCAAACCAGACAGAGGTGCAGTAAGTTAAGATACTCTCTATGGTACAGCGGTAGAAGGTCACCAGCAGTTTTTCACTCAGTTGTTTCCTGAGAAGCCTCAGGTAGTATAATCTCTGCTGGGCCCTTTTGACCAGGGCTGCAATGTGGGCACCCCAGGTCAGGTCCTCTTTTAGGGTAACACCCAGAAACTTAAAACTGGCCACTTGCTCCATTCGGTCTCCATTGATAAGCAAGGGCTAGATGTCTGGTCTGTTCCTTCTACAGTTCTACAGAAAAATCCTATCAATGGAGAAGGGAAGGATAGACCAAACACTCAGAGAAGCCAAGACCTATGAAGATAAAGGAACATGGTAGATTGAGATCACAAACATTATTAATATTTCTGTGCATAAAGAGGAACCTCCAAAATCCTCTTTTGGGATCATAGACCTTAATCTGTTAGTGTTTCCAAGAAAATGGGAATCATATGGGGAAAAAAATGCAGAGGAGAGCAACTAAGATAATCAAAGGCCTGGAGACAAAAACATATGAAGAACATTGCAGGAATTGGGTTTGGCTACTCAAGAGAAAAGAAGGACCAGGGGGGACATGATAGAAGTATTCCAACATTTGAAGGGCTGCCATTTGTCTCTTGAGGGTCAAATTATTTTCCAAAGCAACAGAAGGCCAGACAAGAAACAATGGATGGAAACTAATCAAGGAAAGAAGCAACCTGGAATTAAGGAGAAACTTTCTAACAGTGAGAACAATGAACCAATGGAACAGCTTGCCACTAGAAGTTGCAGGAGCTCCATCATTGGAGGTTTTTAAGAAAACATTGGACAGCCACCTGTCTGGAATGGTGTGGGCTCTCTTGCTTGGACGGGTTGGACTAGAAGACCTCTAAGGTCCTTTCCAGCACTGTTCTGATTGATTGATTGATATTGTCCTATCTGAGAAGCCAACATACAACCTTTGTTGACCAACTTTACAAAGATCCCAACAGAGGCACCTCAGAAATTCTGTGGTTGCAGCAAACCTCTCGCGTGAAGTATCCCATGATCTTCAAAAATGATGTCCTAATGATGTCGCAGCTTTTAGCCATAACTGGACTGGATGACGAGCTATACTTGGAGTTTGGGGGTGATAACCCGAATTTGGAGATGCACGTTTTCTTTGAAAATGTTTCACTTCTCATCCATGAAGCAGAACTGAAGAAGCTTCTCGGATGAGAAGTGAAACGTTTTTGAAGAAAAAAAAAACCCAAGAAAGTCCAGTTGCCTTTTGGAAGACAAAAAACAACAACAACGCCCCACTTCGGCACCACCATGACCTGGACAAAAAAAAAAGCCAATGCAATCCTAAATTGCATTAACAGGGGGATACAATCAAGATCAAGGGAGGTACTAATACCACTCTATAAATCCTTAGTAAGACCACACCTAGAGTACTGCATCCAATTTTGGTCACCACACTATAAAAAAGATGTTGAGACTCTAGAAAGAGGGCAGAGAAGAGCAACCAGGATGATTAGGGGACTGGAGACTAAGGCATATGAAGAACGGTTACAGAACTGGGCCTGGCTAGTCTAGGGAAGAGAAGGACCAGGGGAGACAGGAGAGCAGCCTTCCAATATTTGAGGGGCTGCCACAGAGGAGGAGGGGGTCAACCTGTTTTCCAAAGCACCTGAAGGCCAGACAAGAAATAATGGATGGAAACTGAACAAGGAGAGATTCAACCTGGAATTAAGGAGAAATTTTCTGACAGTGAGAACAATCAACCGATGGAACAGACGTTGCCTTCAGAAGTTGTGGGAGCTTCATCCCTGGAAGCTTTCAAGAAGAGACTGGACTGACATCTGTCAGAAATGGTGTAGGGTCTCCTGCTGGGGTAGGGGGTTGGACTAAATGGACCTACAAGGTCCTTTCTGACTCTGATTATCTGTTCTCCGGACGATGGAGAATCTCCTTAGACGTTAAGCCTTGCCAAGATTTTCCACTCAGCCAACCGCAACACCCGATGTGTTTGGTCCATCGGTGGCATTTCCCTGGAGGACGGGTAGCGTAACAAGGAAACAATTTGGCTCGGCTGTCTCTCAAAGGTCATTCCGTGGGCCCAGATGGAAACAGAGAATAAAAATCCCCACACGCACGATGAGACTAGCTTTCATTGGCTGGTTTTTTCCCCCCCTCTGGAACAACTCCTGAGAAGGATGAGAAGGGCGAGCTTGTGTCTTTCAAAGGTTTCCAACCCCTAGAAACAGTCAACTGGAGGGCAAACACTAGAATCCAATGTGAACGTTGCTGGAGTTTGCATCAATTTAATTCCTTCCCCCCCCCTTCCTTATTCTGTATGACCCATTCAGACGCCTTCGCTTTTTATGCTAAGTTCTGAATTTCTCAACCCTTCATATATTAAGTCACTAGCTCGATACCCATGCTTTGCTACGAAACTATGTGGTCGGGCTTAGTTTTTGGGGAGGAAAATAAGGGGGAAAAATCCTGCCTCTGCCTACCAGCATCCATGGGTATTCATCTGGCTAGCGTCCTGTCAGTGTGTGAGAGAGTTGAAGGCTGTCTGGAAGCTGAAAGAGGATTTGCTGTGTGAGCAAGAAGGAGACAGCAAGGAGCCTGGGCGTGGCTTAGCTCCGCTGTTCTGTACTAAAGCTGCTTGGTGCTGTGAAACTAAAATGGAAACCGAAACTCCTCTCCTCTGCTTTTGTTTTGCATTTGGAAGAGATTTCTTTTCAGGTGGGGAGGGAGAGTAGAACTCCTTAGCATCTGTTGTGGTTAGCTGGCAGCAGGTGCCGACGGCTGAGGAGAGTGAGGACTCAGGTGAGGCCAGGACCATTAGGTATTCATCACTGTTGCCTTCGGAAATTGTGAGGGCTGGCAGCAGCGATGAGGAGGTTCCCGAGGAGCCTGTGCCAAGTGCGCGTGCACGGAGGATTTCTCATAGGAGAGAGCAGTTTACAGCAGCACAGGCGACTTGGGAGTAAGGCTGCAAGGTAATGTCCCCTCCCTTGGAAGAGCCTTCTTTGCAGACACCAAAGAAGCTCTGAAGCTCAACTCGTGGACATTTTAGTTCGTGTTTGGAGAATCTGGTAAATTAGTTGTTATCTCTGGGTTTTTGGCAGCCTTGACAAACATCTTGGCAAGGCTCTTTCTTGTTGGACCTAGTCAGTTGGAAGCAGCCTTTTATCTGTGAAGAAACAGAATTTGTGGATTAAACCTTGAAAGGTGGGGGCTGCTGCCTTTGTCTTGTTGTTTGCTCTCTTGGAACCTGGTTGGGTAAGAACAGCATCAGATAATAAATAATAATAATAATAATAATAATAATAATAATAATAATAATAATAATAATATATATATATATATATATATATATATATATATATATATATATATATATATATATATATATATATATATATATAATATAATATAATATAATATAATATAATATAATATAATATAATATAATATAATATAATATAATATAATTATATAATTATATAATAATAATACAGAATAGTAATGCTCTGATGGTCAATTCGAAAAATCCTTTCTTAGTAAGCACCTAGGAGCCAAGAGGAAGATAAGTGCCAAATGTCAAGTTTGTAGGCTTTATGGTTCTGGAGATTTTGTGATGATGCCTGAGTGGTCTTTTGCTTTTATATATATAGATGACCCGTTCAGACACCTTTGCTTTTAATGCAAAGTTCTGGATTTCTCTATCCTTCATATATTAAGTTGTGGAGACCCATAAGCCTATGGCCATACTACCCTGAACACGCCCTATTCTATTCTAATTTCCAAAATCGGAGCATCCACAACTCTCTAGAGGCAAGGAGTTCCACTGGCTGAAGGGGACTAAAGCTGCATTATCTGTCCATCTGGACTTGCATCCCAAAGTCTTCAAGGGCAGCAAACGGGACCTCTCATTCTCCCTTGAGAGAACCCTTGCAGGAGACGTTGGGATGGGACATGATGACAAGCTGGCCAGGACTGTGCGCTAAATAGACCACGGGCCAAAGATGCTCGGAAGGACTCTTGAGAAACCCAACATGTAAGAGCGGGAAATTCTGCATAGCTGGAATTTTGCAGTAATTGGTTGTTTAGGCTTAATGGTGAACGAACTCTTGAGACAGGACCTTGGCAACAACACGAACCTCTTGAGATCTTCCACCTTTTAAGGATGCTCACGAGGGACCATTAAGCTACAGCCGCAGCTGCTGGGTTAGAAAGCCATGTCACTTCAACATCTGTTTATTGGCAACCACCTCCTTTCTCCTAAAATAGCCAAATCCCCTTCCCTCGAAGTGATTTCCATTGACTTCAACAGGATGCAGAGGGAGTTGGAGAGTCCCCAAACTTCCAGAGATGGAGGTTGGGTAGGTTGGAAGGGGTGGGTGCTTTAGGAGAGGCCCTTCCTTGAATCTTGAACTTGGGTTCTGAGTTTCCATCTCATGGTGGTTGGCTGATTATTCAGAGTTGTGGAACTCCCAACACTTCCTTGCTGGTGCGGCTGAGCCAAGCCAAGGTGGGCAAAGAGTCCTCCAGAAGTCACATGGATTCTCCAATCCCATATGCCAAACCTGTGTTCCAGGACAGTGAGTGAAGGGGATGCCACGAAGAAGAGTGAGGTCAAGCTATTCTCCAAAGCACCAGAAGGCAGGACAAGAAGCAACGGATGGAAACTCATCAAGGAGAGAAGCAACTTAGAACTAAGGAGAAATTTCCTAGCAGTGAGGACAATTAACCAGTGGAACAACTTGCCACCAGAAATTGTGGGTGCTCCAATACTGGAGGTTTTTAAGAGCCATTTGTTGTGTTGTTCTGTTTTCTGATTCTGGCTGGTGTCATCTGCCTAGAGGCTTAGATGCTCTTTGAAATCAAGCTCTACGATTGGTGATGTATAGAAATAGAATAGAATAGAATAGAATAGAAATAGAATAGAATAGAATAGGAATAGGAATAGGATAGGATAGGATAGGATAGGATAGGATAGGATAGGACAGAATAAAATAGAATAGAATAGAATAGAATAGAGTAGAATAGAACAGAATAGATCTGGAAGGGACCTTGAAGGACTTCTAGTCCAGCCCCCTGCCCAAGCAGGAGATCCTATACCATTTCAGACAAGTGGCCATCCAGTCTCTTCTTAAAAACCTCCAGTGATGAAGCACCCACCATTTCTGGTGGCAAGCAGTTCCATTGGTTAATTGTCCTCCCAGTTAGGAAGTTTCTCCTTAATTCCAGGTTGCTTCTCTCCTTGATGAGTTTCCATCCATTTCTCTTTCTTTCTTTCTTTCTTTCTTTCTTTCTTTCTTTCTTTCTTTCTTTCTTTCTTTCTTTCTTTCTTTCTTTCTTTCTTTCTTTCTTTCTTTCTTTCTTTCTTTCTTTCTTTCCTTCCTCCCTCCCTCCCTCCCTCCCTTCCTTCTCTCCTTCTTTCCTTCCTTCCTTGTTCCAGAATCCTAGGACTCCAAGAGATCTCAGAGGTTATCTACTCCAACCCCCTGCTCAAGCAGGAGACCCCATACCATCTCAAACAAGTGGCTGTCCAGTCTTTCCTTAAAAACCGCCAGTGAAGTTTCTCCTCAATTCCAGGTTGCTTCTGATGTCGGAATCCTAAATATTTCACAACCAGACATTGGAATCAATGAGGGTTTGAGAATCCTTGAGAAGCTGGCCGAGATGTTCTCGGCCGGGCAAAATCTAAATTAGCAGAACCTTGAAAAATAATAATAATAACCCAAGGCTGATTTCTGTAAAGACCCTCCCAGACCTTGGTGGGAAGAAGAAGGGACTTCCAAGGTTAAATCATCGCTTGTTCTACCTCAGTCGCCGGGAGTCAGGCAGCATAAAATTTAATAAATTATTATTACGGTGATTCTGTCCAGCCTAGAAAATAATAGACTGAATATTTTCACACTCCTTTGCTTTGACTTTTGGAATACGCCTGTTGTTTTTTCTCCCTCTTCTCGGCTGAGATGTTTGGAAGGAGAAGAAAGCTAGTAACGCACACAATTACTGCTTCTAAACGATGGGTGGGAAAATCTACTTGTCTTTCTGCGATTTGTAATATCACAACAGGCATGCCAAAAATTTGAGATTTTGACTCCCGTTGGCTGGAGGAGACGAAAACCATCAGTTCTCTTGTAGTTGGCCGTCCTTGTAGTTGGCCGTCCTTCTCATTCATTCTTGTTTCTTTTTTTTCCCCAAGGAAGGGGAGAAATTCGGGAGATAGTATCAGAGGGAAGGGGGAAAAAAGGTTCCATATCCTGAAATATTTTGCCAGACTCTTTAAAAATCCCCTCGTGTGAATTTTTAGTTTCACTTCATCACCACATGGCTGCTGGCTAAGGCCAGCTCTATTAATAGCTAGCCAGCAAGGATGATTCTTGGTTATGGTTTTGGGTTGCCACGTCAGAACCGTGGATGAAGGAAACAACATTTGTCTATGGAGATTCTCAATCATCCAGGTCATGGTTGTCCCAATGGTGCTTTTTTTTTTTTTTCAAAAGGCAATTGGACTTTTGTTTTTCCTTGAGTGGATTGAAAGGGTGTGTCAGAACTGAACAAGCTTCTGGGATGAGAAGCGAAACGTCTTCAAGGGTAGTCAGAACCTGAGGAAGCCTCTGTGATGAGAAGCAAAACATCTTCAAGGGTTGTCAGAACCTGAAGAAGCTTCTGTGATGAGAAGCAAAACATCTTCTAGAGTAGTCAGAACCTGAAGAAGCTTCTGTGATGAGAAGCAAAACATCTTCGAGAATAGTCAGAAACTGAAGAAGCTTCTGTGATGAGAAGCAAAACATCTTCAAGAATAGTCAGAACCTGAAGAAGCTTCTGTGATGAGAAGCGAAACGTCTTCAAGAGTAGTCAGAACCTGAGGAAGCTTCTGTGATGAGAAGCAAAACATCTTCAAGAATAGTCAGAACCTGAAGAAGCTTCTGTGATGAGAAGCGAAACATCTTCAAGGGTAGTCAGAACCTGAAGAAGCTTCCGTGATGAGAAGCGAAACATCTTCAAGAATAGTCAGAACCTGAAGAAGCTTCTGTGATGAGAAGCAAAACATCTTCTAGAGTAGTCAGAACCTGAAGAAGCTTCTGTGATGAGAAGCGAAACATCTTCAAGAATAGTCAGAACCTGAAGAAGCTTCTGTGATGAGAAGCGAAACATCTTCAAGGGTAGTCAGAACCTGAAGAAGCTTCCGTGATGAGAAGCGAAACATCTTCAAGGGTAGTCAGAACCTGAAGAAGCTTCTTGGATGAAAAGCGAAACGTCTTCAACAGTGGTGGGATTCAAACATTTTTACCACTGGTTCTACAAGAGTGTGCTTTGCGCGCATGCAGCGTTCAAAACACAATATCAAGCACTACAGCTTACCTTCTAGGGCAGTGGTGGCTAACCTTTTTGGGCTTCTGTGCCAAAAATTGCGCATGTGTGTGCTCGCGTGCCAGCACCAAGAATACAATGCGTGCGCCCCCCCTCATGCCCCTTGAGCATGTGAACGCAATCCCCTCCCACCGCCCCCTTCCCTGCACTGCGCATAATGTGCGCCTCCCAGCTGATTTTGGGGCCTTTTTCAGCCTCCTAGAGGCTCGAGGGAAGCCTCTGCAGCTTTTGGAGGCCAAAAAAATGGGCCCGTTTCGTCACTTCCGGTATTTCCAAAAACACAGGAAGTGATGAAACGGGCCTGTTTTCGGCTTCCAAAGGCTGCAGAGGCTCCCTTTGAGCCTCTGGAAGGCTGAAAAGGCCCAAAAATAAGCTGGGAGGCATGCTGCGTGCACAGTGAAGTAAGTTTGCCTGGGGCTCGCGTGCCTGCGTGTCACCTGTGGCACACATGCCATAGGTTCACCATCACGGTTCTAGGGCATCTCCGGTAAGTAAAACAGCTGAGGCGTGGGAATCCACCATGCCGTGTGAATCAGCTGAGCTGAAAAAAATGCGGAAATATAGGACAGGATAGGGCAGGGGTGAGTGGATGGGGGCAGGTGATCGTTGGAGCTACCAGTTTGGGAGAACCGGTCCAAACCGGCAGCATCCCATACCTGGTCTTCAAGGAAAAAACCCCAGTCCAGTTGCCTTTTTTTAAAAAGCACTTTTTGGAGAAACGATATTTGGTTTTAGTATCTAGCAAACAAAATCCACTTCTTGCAGGGGATGAGAAGAGGGAGGGAAACTTGACTTGCTCTAAACCTTCTTTCGAATAAGTGGACGGTTGTCTTTATAACTCATCCTTTCTTCCTTCTTCTAGATGTGGACGTCCTTCAGAGGTTGGGCCTGGTGGGACCAAGGACCTCCAACTTGTCACACTCTGTTCCTCAGGGAGTCGTCCCCTTCAGGTTGGGAGTCATCCTCACCCAGCAGGCACGCATCGAAGCGCCCTCCAGCTCGGTTATTCCTGTCTCTGTTGGCCCAGACCTGACTCTTGTGTTGAGCGTGTGCTCCCTCCGTGTCAACAGTGCTTTTTTATTCACCGTCAAGAGCAAAAGGAAGAAATTGCAACTGGGGGTTCAGTTTCTGCCCAGCAAGGTGGTTGTCTACGTAGGTCACAAGCGCTCCGTCTATTTCGATTACAACGTCCACGACGGGCGGTGGCACAACTTGGCGATCGACATCCGAAGCAGGACAGTCACCTTGGTGACTGCTTGCGGGAAAGAAAAGGTGCACGCAGATTTGTATAATAAAAAAGAGAAGACCTTGGACCCGGAAGGGTCTTTCCTCTTGGGAAGACTCAATCAACGCTCGGCTCAGTTTGAAGGTGCTCTCTGCCAGTTTGATATTTATCTTTCCGCCAAGGCAGCTCACGACTACTGTAAGTATCTGAAGAAACAATGCAGACAATTGGATACCTTTCGACTGGACCTCCTACCATTTTCCCCGTTGCTGTCCAAAGAGCCTAGAACTTCTGAAATGACCCCAAAACAGGTGGACCTCGCAATGATGGGCTTGATGAACCTGACCACTATGAACCCACCCATGACGGTCTTCAAAACCCCCACTTCTCGAAGGGATAGGAGGTTGCAGGGAGCATCTACCACTGTTCGAGCTCCTAAAGCACCACCAACCATGAAGGTGAGGTCCACCGTGGCTTTGTCTCCCTCTCGGACAATCACAGAAGCGTCGCAACCCATCCGTAATCTCCAACAGAATGCCACCGTGGCACATCCGACTTCCAGAACAGCTCACCGGACAACCACCAGAGTTTTAGGTGGGTCTTCCACTGTGGAGAAACCTCTTTGGTCAACCCGTCCAGATGTTCTGGCCTTCCCAAACTCAACTGTGAACTTTGGCGTGGTTCCAGATAAGAAAGAGATTAGGAAAATGTCCAAAAAGCCGAGTAGCCAAGGACCAACCATCAGGTCCTCTCGCATGCCAAGCACCACAAAGCCGATGATGAAGAGCAGAAGGAACTCCTCCAGTAGCCATTCTCCAGTCCCCACAAAGCAGAAGTTGGAAAAGGTCACCGATGGTCCTGCACCAAAGGAGGTCATGATCCAACCAGCAACGAAGAAATCCAGTCCTACCGTGGCTACTCTCTTCTACACCAAACCAGCACTTGGAGGGCCTTATCCTGTTTATGAAACACATGGACAAAATTCAGATTACATCACTCTGGCTGCTGTAGATGGCTTTCAGGACTTCAACCCCGTGGGTCCCACCTTATTTCCGTTCGTTATTGGCCTTCCTGGGTGGAAAGGAGATCCAGGACCCCCAGTAAGTCCATTTTCTTTCCATTATCGCTTGTGCCCAGTATGCTGCTGGCTGTGAATTATGGGGTTTTTTTGTAATCTCAACCCAGAGGGACGTGGTGACTCAGTGGCTAAGACGTTGAGCTTGTTGATCCGATAGGTCGGCAGCTCAGTGGTTCAAATCCCTAGCGCCGCGTCATGGAGTGAGCTCCCATTCCTTGTCCCAGCTTCTGCCAACCTAGCAGTTCGAAAGCATGTCAAAAATACAAGTAGAAAAATAGGGACCCCTTTGGTGGGAAGGGAACAGCGTTCCGTGCGCCTTTGAAGGCGTTTAGTTATGTCGGCCACATGACCACGGAGACGTCTTCGGACAGTGCTGGCTCTTCGGCTTTGTGATGGAGATGAGCACCCTAGAGCCAGAAATGATGAGCACGTAGGTGTGTGGAGAACTTTTACCTTTACCTTTACCTAATCTCAACCCATTTGGAGAGCACCAGGATGAGGAAGACCGGTCTAAATCAACTTTGGTGACAACCTTTCAAGATGTCATGCAAACCCTTTTATCTTCTTACCATTCTTCTTCGGGCTGCCTTCTAGCCCTGGTCTCTCCTCTTGAAAGCCACATGCCGGCCTTCTTAAAAAGCATAGATAGCTCGAGGGACCCAACGGTGCTTTTTTTCAAGAAGCGACTGGACTTCCTTTGTTTTTGCTTGAAGAGGTTTTGCTTCTCATCCAAGAAGCTTCCTCAGTTTTGATGGAAGCTTCTTGGATGAGGCAGCAAAACATCTTCAAGATACCCCCCTTCCCCCCCCGAGAAAGTCCAGTTGCCTCTTGAAAAAGCCCCTTTGGGACAACCATGACTTGGATGATTGAGAGCCTCCATAGATATTTCCTTCAGCTGTTTATTGTTACGCCGGGACCGACAATAATTTGCCTCTCCCCCTTTGGGAGAACCATGACCTGGAGGACTGAGAATCTCCACAGACGTCGCTCGAGGGACTCTTCCAACCCGACTTGAACTAAGTGAGTCAATTTGGAGACTGTCTCCATTGATTTGTGAAGGTTGGTTTGGTTCCTGACGCAAAGTGGAGCTGTGAGGAGGGGAAAAAAAAAATAGAAACGCCTGACCCTTGGCGTATGAGTCATGCATGGGGTTTTGGACATGAATGATGCTGATTTCTCCAGCCTCCTGTGGAACATCTCGAGTGTCAGCTTAGCCAGCCTTCCCATAGCGTTGACCTCTTGGCTATGAAGGGAGCTCAGTGGTGAAGGAGTGATTAGCCGCTGCTTTGGAGTCAGCTTCTTTGACCTCTGCGATATGACTAATCAGGAAGACTCTCTTGGTGTTTCTGTAAGCGCTTTGTTGGATGGAGAGTAGGAAGAGTTCTTGAGAAACCGAACCGCCTAACATTTATTCAGCCAGACAAGACAGTTTTTCAGGATGGAAACCGCTGATAATGAATTGTTCCCTGGGCTGACTAAGAGCTCTGGAATGATGGCCTCCACGCTCTTCCACAAGCATAATCAGAGGAACTTCTCTTTCCCAATCTTGCCTTGCTGTATCTCATCTTGTTCTGACCAAGGCTTCTCCAGACCGTAGTTAAGCACACGCTTAGTTAAAACCACTCTTGTTTTATTTCAACGCTGGGAATTATGTTCATTCCCAGCCCGTAATGAGTCCCAAACAGTCCCTCGAGATAAGCACCCACCTTTCTCCCCTTCGAATTGCTGCCAACAACTAAAGTGCCAAATTAACTGTAAAAAAACCAACCGAAGTACAAAGTCCACACGGAGCTTCAAGGTTGAATCCAAACAGCGTGGACGACTTTGCTTCCTGCAAAGGTTTCTCTACCTTTGCACTTCTTTTATACCTTAGGGGAGGGGCAACCTCCTCCCAGCCTTACTCCAGAGTTGCCCCTTTTGTTTGAGCTGCTCTTGCCTTCTGGCAGCTCTGTGCATACGCGGACTGGGAACAGGCTCCCCTTGTTCCTCTGCCTCGCTGCTGCCAGACTCTGGAGGCTCTGGAATCAGCACCCCACTCCCAGATGGTCCTGGCCCCATCCCTGCATGGGACACAGGATCCTCGCCCGACTCCCAGACTGGTCCCTGTTCTTTCCCACTGTCCGATTCCGCTGCCGCCTGCACCACCTGCCAGCGAAACACAACACACCTTGCTTTGGTCAAGGTGAGGATGGCCCCTTCTCCACGGTGCTGGACTTTCTGGCTCATTTTGTGAAAGCAGGAGTTTGCTGAGTGGAGGAAGGGAATCTTTTGAGAAGGAAAGGGGGAAAAAAAAAAAGAGCCAACCAAATCAAAAGGGATTTTCGCTGTTGAGCTTTTGACCTTCCAGATGTGGCTGAAAGCCGCAGTATACTTCCTCTTTGGCTCCTCCTGCAGCTTGTAGCTTATCCACTTCTGGAAGCCTTGCAGCGGTTTTTAGAAAGTGCAATCCAATTACGGCCCCCCTTAAAAACCATCACAATTTCTTTCTTCCGCAATCTCTTCGAAACAAATCCGTTGGATCTGAAGCTGATAAATCAAGGAGAAATTCACCTCCCTCTTCTCTTAAACCATCTAAAGGGAAACTTAATAGGACTTCGAAAATGACCCTAAATCCCTAAATTGAGAATCTTGCTTAGATATCACGCTAAACCATCAGGTGGTTTATTTGGTTAGGGCAGTGGTGGGATTCAAATTTTTTTTCCTACTGGTTCTGTGGGTGTGGCTTGGTGGGCGTGGCAGGGAAGGATACTGCAAAATCTCCCTCCCCTCCCCAACCCACCAACCTGCTTTCCAGCTCTGTTCTCCTGGGCAGGGCAACCAAAAGAGATCCAGCCGATCAGCTGGGACTCGATGGGAGGCAGAGAAGAGATGGGGTTGGCGGGGCCAGTCAGAGGCGGGATTGGCCGGTTCTCCAAACTACTCAAAATTTCCGCTACCGGTTCTCCAGAACGGATCCAAAACTGGCTGAATACCCACCTCTGGGTAAGGGGGTCTTTTCGGCAACCATCCGTTTTTTGGGGTGGGTGGGCTATACATTGCAGCTGATGGCTTATTAGCTTGTTCCACAAACCATAGTGAAGGGCCCTTGGTGCTCTCTGGCCTTGGTTCTTGCAGACATTTCATTACCCAACTAGGTAACATCATCAGTGCTGGAAGGGAGTGGGGTGTGTGGAGAGGAGGAGCAGGAGGACTGTTGTGATCCTTGGTGCTCTCCGCGCTGGGTTGTTTTCTCGCCGACGTTTCATGACCCAACCAGGTAACATCATCAGTGTTAGAAGGGAGTGGGGTTTGCTGAGAGGAAGAGGAGGAGGAGGGGGGCTTGTGGGTCCTTGGTGCTCTCTGAGCTCAGTGGTTTTCTTGCAGACGTTTCATGACCCAACTAGGTCATGAAACTCAGGACTCACAAAGACCCCCTCCACTCTGAGCTGCAAATATTCTCCTTTAAATATAGTGAAACAAACTCGTGGGTTTTGTGTCCTCTGCAGCAAAGCAATCCAAAGAAATGCTTCCTGTGTGTTTTGGTGTTGTGCATGGATGCAGTTCTTGTCTTCCTCCTTCTCCTCTTCCTTTGGGGCCTTCTCCTCAAAGGAAACTTGGGTGAGTCAAGTCAAGACCCCAAGAGTTTTGACTAGCCCCCCACTTACAACACAGCCTTCCCACAGAGCTTCTGCCAGTGCCTTTGGCAATGCAAGTGCCCAACCTTGACAACTTTAAGGCCTGAGGATCTCAACTCCAAGAATTGAGGAGTTGAGGTCCACACATTATTTTCACATACACATTTAAGGATTAAACCAGAATAGAATAACAGAGTTGGAAGGGACCTTGGAGGTCTTCTAGTCCAACCCGCTGCTTAGGCAGGAATCCCTACACCACTCCAGACAAATGGTTATCCAATCTCTTCTTAAAAACGTCCAGTGTTGGAGCATTCACAACTTCTGGAGGCAAGTTGTCCCACTGATTAATTGTTCTAACTGTCAGGAAATTTCTCCTTAGTTCTAAGTTGCTTCTCTCCTTGATTAGTTTCCATCCAGGTTGCTTCTTCTCCTGCCCTCAGGTGCTTTGGAGAATAGCTTGACTCCTTCTTCTTTGGGGCAGCCCCTGAGATACTGGAACCCTGCTGTCATGTCACAAGAACAGGGATTGGGATTTCAAACCTGAATATGCAGGAAAATTGTATTCTGCTTCTGGGTCTGAACGGCCGAAAGGGATGGTTTTTTTTATGGCTGGTCCATCAATGGCAGTCAATTATATTCCCGCTCAAAAATAGGAACACAGAGTCACTGGCTGCAAAACAAACATTTATGGATCCGTCACTGTTCCAAACCAGCAAAACGGCTTTAAATTCCTGCAACTCACAGGAGGCATATTTGAGCCTTGGCTGCTTGTCATCACAATAGTCAGCAGCGTGGGCCATTGCGAAGGCATCCAGCAAACAGAAGAACGGATCCTTGGACCCAATTGGAGTCCGAGCGTTTAGGAAATAGAGCAGAGCTGGGATGACAGACAAACAAAACTTCTTCAGTCTGTGTGGGCCTGTGGAGCTGATAGCAGAATTCAAACCCTCTTAGGACGATGAGAATAGAGCCGGAAGGGACCTTGGAGGTCTTCTAGTCCAGCCCTCTGCTCAAGCAGGAGAACCTATATTATTTCAGACAGGTGGCTGTCAACTCTCTTCTTAAAAAACTCCAGGGATGGAGCACCCACAACTTCTGGTGGCAAGCTGTTCCACAGGTTAATTGTCCTCAATTAATTCTTCTTAATTCCAGGTTGCTTCTCTCCTTGGTTAGTTTCCATCCATTTCCTCCTTCCTTCCTTCCTTCCTTCCTTCCTTCCTTCCTTCCTTCCTTCCTTCCTTCCTTCCTTCCTTCCTTCCTTCCTCCCTCCCTTCCTTCCTTCCTTCCTTCCCTCCCTCCCTTCCTCCCTCCCTTCCAAGGGGATAAAACAAGGACCCTGATTGTTGGGGGACAGAGGCTGACTCTGTAAACTGCTTAGAAAGGGCTCCTTCCTTCCTTCCTTCCTTCCTTCCTTCCTTCCTTCCTTCCTTCCTTTCCTTCCTTCCTTCCTTCCTTCCTTCCTTCCTTCCTTCCTTCCTTCCTTCCTTCCTTCTCCCTCCCTCCCTCCCCTCCCTTCCAAGGGGATAAAACAAGGACCCTGATTGTTGGGGGACAGAGGCTGACTCTGTAAACTGCTTAGAGAGGGCTCCTTCCTTCCTTCCTTCCTTCGTTCCTTCCTTCCTTTCCTTTCCTTTCCTTCCCTTTCCTTTCCTTCCTTCCTTCCTTCCTTCCTTCCTTCCTGAATCATAGGACTGCAAGGGACCTCAGAGGTCTTCTAGTCCAATCCCCTGTTTTTTGTGTTGCCTTCTGGTCAGTGGTGGGATTCATGTTTTTTTTTTACTACCGGTTCTGTGGGCGTGGTTTAGTGGGCGTGGCTTGGTGGGTGTGGCAGGGGAAGGATACTGTAAAATCGCCATTCCCTCCTCACTCCTTAATCATCCCCCAGGAGCGGGGAAGGAATGGAGATTTTTACAGTGCCTTTCCCCTTCCACGCACCACTGGATATAAGTACGTTGTATAATATCAAGATTTATTCTTTTTTCTATGGACTATCCTGTATGGAAAAAAGAGAAAAATGGGCGTAACTAGGATGTATAACATCATGCCTATTTTTAAAAGGTGCTGATACAACCAGCATATCGTCGTTGCCAAATTGAAATTGCGATGTAAAACGAAGGAAAATGCACAATGAAAGTTTTGTTTTTTTTTTAAAGGAAAGAAATGTACTTCATAGAAAATTAATAACATGTATTTTTTTTTTTTTAAAAAGAAACTTTGGGGCTCAACGATGATCGTCAGACGAGGATTAGCTGTACTGGTTTAGCTAAGCCCATTTGTGGATTTTGGCCCTTCTGTGCCCACCTGCTCGCTTGAAAAATGTCAACCCCATTTAGAATTAAGTTCCGCTTTTGGTAAAAGTTTGCACACACTCTGTGGAGATGTCCGAGTCAGCTTCCAAGCATTCTTCAGTCTTCTGGTCTCTCTCACTCAGCCTCTTCTCTTACAAAGGAAAGGAAAAAAAAATATAGCATCATCATTCAAAAAGGAGCTACTTGGTCATCAATCTTCCGAGAGACACCTTCGTTTATTCTCCCCGCCCGAGGCTGCCAAAAAAGTAGAGAGAGAAAAATCCAAGAATAATTAAAGCTTAAGTGGAGTTGGATGGTCCTCCTGCAGCTGCAAGAGCCGAAATCTGAAGAATTTAACCTCGTACATCCGTAACCCTTCAGAAGGGTCATTTTTTTTTTTTAAAGCTAGCCTTAAACTGCTCCCCAAACTGTACACCATAAAATAGCTGGGAGATCACGTCACTGAGAGTAGGATTATCCTGCAGCAGGGCAAATCTTGAAGGGGTCAGCTCTGCACATTTTCCTGTCTGCTTTTTAAAGCAAAGGGGTGAGGACCGTTTGGGTAGGAGAGCAAATATACAATGCAGAAGTCCAACCGAGGGGGGGATATATATATATATATATTTACTGGAAGCAAACGTGTCCAAAACTCCCATTTGGCTTTCCACCAACCCAAGGAATTGATTGCACCCTGGAAGTTCGCTCGGAGCGAGGAAAAGTTGTGTGGTGGTGCCACACAGTGATTGTCAGACGCAAATGTCGGGGTGTTGGCACGATAAAAGTAATTTTAGGACGTGTGGGTCCCTTCATGAGGAGTCTATGTCTAGTCTAATGAAGAAAAGGACTAGATCAATGGTGGGATTCAATTTTTTTTACTACCGGTTCTGTGAGCGTGGCTTGGTAGGCATGGCGTGGCGTGGCAGGCGTGGCAGGGGAAGGTTACTGCAAAATCTCCCTTCCCTCCCCACCCCACTAACCTTCTTTCCAGCTCCGTTCTTCTGTGCAGGGCAACCAAAGGAGACCCAGCCGATCAGGTGGGACTCAATGGGAGACAGAGAAGAGATGGGGTTGGCGGGGGCCCATTAAAGGCGGTATTGGCCAGTTCTCTGAACTACTGAACATTTCCACTACTGGTTCTGCAGAACCGGTCAGATCCAGCTGAATATCACCTCTGGACTAAATAGCTGTCTTCCAATACTTGAGGGGCTGTCACAGAGAAGAGAGAGAGGGAGAGAGAGAAAGAGAAAATGATAGATAGACAGGCAGAAAGAAAGAAAGATAAAGATAAATAGAAAGAAAGAAACTTGCAAAAGTCGTAAATGTGAAAAACGGTCCTAAAGTCACATTTTTTTTCAGTGCCACTGTAATGTCAGTAAATGAATGGCTAGGACTAAGTCTCTGTTGTTTAGTTTGACAAGGACCTTGATAAGTGTAATTATGGGAAGATGTGTCTTTTTTTAAACTCTAAGCAACTTGTATTTTTTTCTTCCTTCCTTCCTTCCTTCCTTCCTCCCTTCCTTCTTTCCTTCCTTCCTTCCTTCCTTCCTTCCTTCCTTCCTTCCTCCTCCTCCCTCCCTCCCTCCCTCCTTATCTTCCTCATTCCCATCTTCCTCCTTCCCCTTCCCTCCTTCCTTTCTTCCTCCATCCCTCTCCCTGTCTTCCTCATTCCCATATCCTCCCTCCTTTCTTCCTTTCCTTTCCTTTCCTTTTCCTTTTCCTTTTCCTTTTCCTTTCCTTCCCGTCCCTTCCCTTTCCTTTCCTTTCCTTTCCTTTCCTTTCCTTTTCCTTTTCCCTTTCCCTTTCCTTTTCCTTTTCCTTTCCTTCCCTTCCCTTCCCTTCCCTTCCTTTCCTTTCCTTTCCTTCCTTCCCTTCCCTTCCCTTCCAATCCCTTCCCTTCCCTTCCCTTCCTTTCCTTCCTTTCCTTTCCTTTCCTTTCCTTTCCTTTCCTTTCCTTTCTTTTCCTTTCCTTTCCTTTCCTTTCCTTTCCTTTTCCTTTCCCTTTCCTTTTCCTTTTCCTTTCCTTTTCCCTTTCCCTTCCCTTCCCTTCCCTTCCTTTCCTTTTCTTTCCTTTCCTTCCCTTCCCTTCCCTTCCTTCCAATCCCTTCCCTTCCTTCCCTTCCTTTCCTTTCCTTTCCTTCCCTTCCTTCCCTTCCCTTCCTTCCCTTCCCTTCCCTTCCCTTCCTTTCCTTTCCTTTCCTTTCCTTTCCTTTTCCTTTCCTTTCCTTTCCTTTCCTTTCCTTTCCTTTTCCCTTTCCCTTTCCTTTTCCTTTTCCTTCCTTTTCCTTTTCCTTTTCCTTTTCCTTTCCTTTCCTTTCCTTTTTAGGGTCCCCCTGGTTTACCTGGGATCCTGGGCCTTCCTGGCAAGCGAGGACCACGGGTAAGTCCAAGCTCCATGGGAAATGGAGGGGAGGAAGGGGCGGTGGGACAGGAATGAACAAGCCATGGAGTTCCTCATGTGCCCATCAGCCTGCATGGGCTGAGTTTACCGGCTTCCAGGAGATAGGGATGATAGCTCAAGGTTGCTGCAAGCTCACCGGGTCTCCATTCAGACTTTGCCTCTTTTCCTTTAGGGACCTTCTGGCCCTCATGGTAACCCTGGCCGACCTGGACCACCTGGTGCGAAGGTAAGGGAGAAAACGTCTATGTGCATATGTGTAACCCAAAGGGGATCCCAAAGGTGATTTTTCAGGAGGTAACTGGACTTCCTTGGTTTTTTTTTTTGAAGACATTTTGCTTCTCATCCAAGAAGCTTCTTCAGCTCTGATTGGATGGTGGGGAATGGAAGGATTTATACTCCTTGCAGACAGCTGGTCATTTGCATCCTTTTAGAGGGTCATTGAGGCCACTTGGAGGTTTATCTCTGGGTCTTTTGAGTAGTGCAAATGGGTGTGGGACCTTCTTGAAACTGTTGAAAGGACTGTGTTGTAGATTGTGTTGGGTCTTTCAACAGTTTCAAGAAGGCTCCACACCCATTTGCGCCACTCAGATGTCCCCGAGGACACAGATAAACCTCCAAGTGGCCTCAACGACCCTCTAAAAGGATGCAAATGACCAGCTGTCTGCAAGGAGGATAAATCCTTCCATTCCCCACCATCTAGTCAGACCTGAAGAAGCTTCTTGGACAAGAAGTGAAACATCTTCAAAAAAGTCCAATTGCCTCTTGGAAAAAAAAGCACCTTTGGGACAACCACGACCTGAATAACTGAGAATAGATGTATAGAAGTGTGGAGTTATTCTCTACACACCCTCCTTCTCTGTTTCCATAAGACACTTTTGAGGAGGACAGGACAAGAGTAGAACCGTCTAGCTATGGATTTGGCCAGTTCCTCCATTTCTGGAAGTTCTTAAAAAGGTTGGCGCAAGACAGCAAAGTCCATGAGTTTCCCCTGCACTTTGGATAGGATTGGTCTAGATGACCCTCAGGGGCATGTCCAATTCTAGGATTTCTTTCCAAACAGCTGAGCAGGCTTCTCCTGCCTATTAAGTAGAAGGTTTTGCAAATTTGGGACAGAGGGCATGGACCGAGCAGTGTTTGTTCTAGTTGCTTTCCTTCCTGTTCCGTTCCCAGCCTTTTCTTCCTCTCCCTCTAACTATATAATGTCTTTAGTTTGCTTGATGGTTTTTGGGAAAAAAAAAAAAAGGAAGAAAGAAAAAAGAAAGGTTTCCACTCATCTAAATGAATTAGGCACTAGAGAGATATGTTGACAGTCCAAAAAAAAAAAAAAAAAAAGGCAGCATTTTTAAAGGTACAGTTACAACCTCTGAAGAAGGAAGACCATTAAGAAAACAAAAAGGAAAAATAATAAAAAAATAATAATCCCCCAGCTTTCTAAATTCTCCAATTTGTATCGATGTCCTTACCAGAGGACGTCCGGATTTATGCTTTCTCGTGTGGTATTATTATTATTATTATTATTATTATTATTATTATTATTAATAATAAAAAAGCATCCTGTCAAAAACCAAAAGCTTTCAACTTTGCTCCTGGCTCTCTGGCTAGTCCCACCTGGCGTTTGGGATGCAGGTGTGAAACCTGCTGGGGTTTGGATAACGGTCTTAATGGGAAAAGACAGTGAACATGAAAAATAAAGTTATTTTTTTAAACTTTCCACCTTTTTGATCTAGGGGAAAATGGGTGTTTTGCCAACTCTGTGTCACTTGGGGGGCCAAAGGACTGGAAAAAGCCTCATTAAAATGATTTAAAGTGAAAGAGGAGAGGCGTGGAAAGGAAGAGAAAGGCAAGAAGGAAGAATTTAGCCCTATGATCTTTTTTTAAAATTTAGAACTTGTTCCTGAAGTAGAACGCTTTTGGAAAAATCCACGCTGGTTGCACAAAACCGGGTTTTATTAAACTGGGTTCCCATGGGTTATCATCCTTAGCAAGAGGTGACGGAGAACACGAGAGTGTGATAGTTACTTGGGGTGCATGCAGGCTGAACATCCTCCAAAATTGCCACGTTGGGTGAATATCTGGCTACGAAATTGGGTTGAACTTCCTAGAATTGTCACTGTTTTGATAATGAGTCATATCTGGGCCTGCTTTGAAAGTTGCACCCAGAAGATTGGTAGGGAAAAGGGTGTTTTTTGTGTGTGTGGGGGTTATGGCTGTGTTTTAGATCTTGAGAGGTCCTTGGTGCTGAGTCTCAGCTCCCATTGGCCATCAAGTGCGAAAGGAATCCCAGACACATACCACCTTCTTTAATCCGGTTTTGTAGCAGCCAATGCAGCAACAACATAAAAAATGAATAGAATAGAACAGAAATTAGAATAGAAATTGGAATAGAAATTGGAATAGAATAGAAATTGGAATAGAAATTGGAATAGAAATAGAATAGAATAGAATAGAATAGAATAGAATAGAATAGAATAGAAATTCTTTATTGGCCAAGTGTGATTGGGCACACAAGGAATTTGTCTTTGGTGCAAATGCTCTCAGTGTATATAAAAGAAAAGATACATTCATCAAGAGTCAAGAATCATCAGGTACAACACTTAATAGTCCTAAGGTTCAATAAGGAATCAAATCATACTAGGAAACAGTCAATAAAAATAGTACGGATACAAGCGACAAGGTTACAGTCATACAGTCACAAGTGGGAGGGGATGGATGATAAGGAGTGATGAGAAGATTAGCAGTAATAGTAGTGCAGACTTTGTAAATAGTTGGACAGTGTGGAGGGAATTATTTGATGGCGTTCGGGAAAAACTGTCCTTGTGTCCAGTTGTTCTGGTGTGCAGTGCCCTATAGCGTCATTTTGAGGGTAGGAGTTGAAACAGTTTAAGGTGGACTTTCCAGCTGATGAGTTCAGAATCAGAATAACAGAGTTGGAAGGGATCTTGTAGGTCATCTAGTCAAACCCACAACCCAAGCAGATCCTACACCATTTCTGACAGGTCCAGTCTCTTCTTGAAAGCTTCTAGGGATGAAGCTCCCACAACCCAAAAATCAGTAGCAGAAGGAAACAGGTAGCTTGTGAAACTTATCCATTTTAATAAAATTTGTTTGGCTGATGCTCCCAAAGTCGGTTGACTTGGGTGACTGTAGACAATTTTCTCTAGTGATTGAAGAAGATCCAGGAAAGGTGTTGTTATTTCTGAAGTTAGTAGGTTACACCGAATCGTGGGTTTGTTGCATTCAGAGGAGCCCACTGATTAAATAGACCTTGTATCTTACATCGAATGGTGACCCAAGATAGGTCAAGCATGTGGGCCTCTATAGAAGCTCCAAATGCAAGAGAAGAATGCCTTGGGGAGTAGGAGGCCACCAGAAGACGTGACGACAACTCAGCTGCAGAAGCTATCTCCAGAAAAAGGTGGAAAAAAAGTAGCAGTCACACACATCTTTTAATCTATTAGCCTTCCCCAAATATATATGTTCTCCAGATATCATGAAGACCAGTTTAGCCTGGTGGCCGAAATCCCAGGCCCCAGCACCAGAAGACCTGAATTGTAGTTCTGCCTTGAGCAACATAGCCAAATGTGTGAATTTTTCTCTCTACTCGAGGAATGAGTAGGGAAGGGCAAACCCCTTCGTAGGAAAGTTACTAGAGAATTGCTTGGACCTGACCTTGTAGTTGGCAGGAAAGAGTCTGATTCAAAGACACCCCCCCCCAAAAGGGAGTCATCAACAGAACATTGGCACAGCTATAAAGGATCCTACAATTAGATGAACACACGACACTTTGGATCACATGGTCTAAAGTAAACTACAACGATAAAGTTAACTACTAAAACATGCTTAACTCTATTTAGGCTTGTTGCAGTCTTTATTTCGCCTCTCCATGTTGCAGAAGACAACGGCAACCCATTGTTGCCAAGGAAACGTGATCAGTTCTTGAAGTCTCCATGAGTTTATTTGACCGGCTTCACTTTTTTTTTAGCTAAATAAAGAGAGGAAGAGAAAGAAGGAAAAAGAATAATATTCCCAAGTTGGCACTATGCTCAAGACCTGGAAAAATGTCAAAAGCCTATTTGGAAGTTCAAAATTTACATTATGAACCTCTCTGATTATATTATGGGGGTCTAATGCAGGAGAAGAGCAAACAGAGCTGGGGGTGGAGTTAAACAAGACACTGGCTTAGAGTCATTACGTTTCCACAAATGATCTAAGTCCAACCCCTCTTGAATCCCATTGACCCTTATCTGGTGCCAATTTAGCATTGAACTTCAGTTGACTAGATTCTTGCATATAAGCTTGAGCAATACAATCTTCTGAACTGCAACTTCAAGTTTGGTGCTGACATCTATGTTTAAGGTGCTAATATTTCAGTGTAGAGCTGTCTTGGAGGCCAACCGTGGGAAGGAATCCAATTGTAGTCCAACGTTGGCAGAGGAACCTGGCAAACCAACATCCCTGAGCCCAAAATATTGCTTCTCTGATTCTTCCTCCCCTTTGTCTCGTCTTAAGGGAATGAAGACTGGAATGGATGTGGTGGTTGACATAAGACAAAAACTGGGCTCCCTCCTAACCATCGTCTTGCTGTATTTTGTGTTCTCTTGCAGTGGCGTTAAATTTTGTTCTCTGTTTTCAGGGCCAGAAAGGAGACCCTGGATTATCACCTGGGAAAGCATGGGATGGTCAGAAGGTAAAGTGGCCCTCAGTCTTGTATTAAGTGTGGTAGTTGCATTTTGGTTTTGAGTGTGCTGTGTCATGAGGATTTGGCATTCCTCTTCCCCGCTTCTCAATGGACTAGGAAATGTCACAAATATTTATGGCAGTTAACTTGATTTACGGGCTGGTGGATTGTTCTCCAATCCTCTCAGTGGATGTGGAAGAAGATTCTGCTTCTCTTCTGACCTTCTGAATGTGCCAGAAGAGAGGAGAAGGTCCTTGGCAATGGTAGACAAACACCAGATTAACTAGCATTTATAGAGCCATGCTTAAACAGTCTCAAGGGATTAGCCTGAAGGGGGAGAGCTCCTGGAAGCGATCTGACATTAGTTCATGATGTATTTAATCCTCTGAATGGCAGAGGTTTTTCTGTGATTCCCTTGTACAAAAATATCAAAAGAAGACTGAATAGTACAAGACAAAAAAAACAAAAAACCAGCACATACCAATGCCCAGAAGCTATCTTTCTGATGTAATACGGGCTGCAAACTTGTCAAAATTGCATGGGTGGAAGGAGAAGCTATGTTAGCTTTCAATCACAATCCCTCGTTCTCTTATGACCATGTCACTGAGATAAATCTTTGCGAAGATTTGACGTATGAAGTTCATTCGTGCTTAAGATTTCTGGTGGCCGGGTCAAATAAAAGCCATCCCTTCTTCTGGTTACCAGGGTCACATGGGCTTACCTGGGTTGACGGGATTTCCTGGATCACCCGGTAGGAAGGTAAGAACTTTTTTATTCTGGGATGGATCCTATTGGGTGGTTCTCCTGAGCTGTACTGGGTATGGACTCCAGTGAAGTTTTGGGCCTCAAACCCAAGAATGATCTGAGACAAGCAGTAATTCTTTAGTAGCCTTGAATGGTAGGGTTTTATCCAGGGGTGGGATTAAAATGTTTTAGCAACCGGTTCTGTGGGCAGGGCTAGGTGGGTGTGACCATGTGACTGGGTAAGCTGCTTCCTCCTCCTCTCCTCCTCCTCCTCCTCCTCCTCCTCCTCCTCCTCCTCCTCCTCCTCCTCCTCCCTCCTCCTCCTCCTCCTCCCCTTCTCCTTCTCCTTCTCCTTCTCCTTCTCCTTCTCCTTCTCCTTCTCCTTCTCCTTCTCCTCCTCCTTCTCCCTTCTTCTTCTTCTTCTTCTTCTTCTTCTTCTTCTTCTTCTTCTTCTTCTTCTTCTTCTTCTTCTTCTTCTTCTCCTGCTTCTCCTTCTCCTTCTCCTCCTCCTTCTTCTTCTTCTTCTTCTTCTTCTTCTTCTTCTTCCTCCTCTTCTTCCTCCTCCTCCTCCTCCTCCTCCTCCTCCTCCTCCTCCTCCTCCTCCTCCTCCTCCTCCTCCTCCTCCTCCTCCTTCTTCCTCTTCTTCTTCTTCTTCTTCTTCTCTTCTTCTTCTTCTTTCTTCTTCTTCTTCTTCTTCTTCTTCTTCTTCTTCTTCTTCTTCTTCTTCTTCTTCTTCTTCTTCTTCTTCTTCTTCTTCTTCTTCTTCTTCTTCTTCTTCTTCTTCTCATCCTTCTCATCCTTCTCCTTCTCCTTCTCCTTCTCCTCTCCTTCAGGTATTTCTTAAGGCAAAGCTGATCATTGGAACAGCTGATCGTCGAGAGGGGAAAAAAAGAAATACCTTAAGGAGTGACTGGGTGGGAGAGAATGCAGTCAGCAATGTACATGTGTTTGATGTTGTGCATGTGCAATAAGGACTGACTGGGAGGGGCGGGCAGAGAGGGGAGGGGCCAGCCAGGGGCATGATTTGCCAGTTTTCTGAACTGCGCAGAAGCATAACAACCGGTTCCATAGAACCAGTCCAAACCGGTAGAATCCCACCCCTGGTTTCATCAATGTACTCTGGAGGAACATCTTCAAGAACAATTTCAGGAGGTGCTCCAATTGTTTCATCTCTCAGGAACGCTGACTGGTTAGAAAGAGCTTACTGAGAACTTAGGATCTGGTTCTTTGGCCCAACTTTACATGAGAGGCCCCAGATCAAGAGTATTGATCTTGGAGTATCTACATAGGAATTGTTAAACGTCAACCTCCAATTGCCCTACTAGAGGCTGGGAGTTGTAGTTCAGTGACATCAACAAATTTTTGGTCTGGGTAACTTAGAACTGTGTCACTTGGAATCAGACCTAAGTATTGCATACAAAATTATAGGTAATGTTTTACCTGTAAATGACTTTTTCTGTTTTCATCAAAATAACATATATGCGAACAATCGCTTTAAACTCAGTGTAAATTGTTCTAAACTTGACTGTAAAAAATACGATTTCTGTAATAGAGTGGTCGAAGTCTGGAATGCCCAACCTGATTCAGTTGTCTCAGCTGCACATTTTCACAGTTTCAGTCACAGGTTGACCTCCATGGACCTTACTTCATACTTAAGGGATCTGTAGAAGGGGCATGCATAAGCGCACTAACGTGCCTATCGTCCCTGTCATTGTATTTTTACTCTCTTATTCTTGTTCTCGTTTTTGTTTGACAAATTCCAATAAATAAATAGAGCTGTTTGTCCACCCTGTTACAGAAGCTACATTTTTTGGGGGGAAAGGTTCATAGGAAGGGGAGAGGTTACAGTTGTTAGTCATGAAGTCATGTCCGACCCATCGCAACCCCATGGACAATGTTCCTCCAGGCCTTCCTGTCCTCTACCATCTTCTGGAGTCCATTTAAGTTCACGCCGACTGCTTCAGGGACTCCATCCAGCCGTCCCTTTCTTCTTCTTTTGCCCTCCATCGTTCCCAGCATTAGGCTCTTCTCCAGTGAGTCCTTCTTTCTCATGAGGTGGCCAAAATATTTGAGGTCACTGTACAGATCCCTAAATTCAAAGAGAGAAGGAGAGAGAATGTGTGGAAATTTAGGAATGGAAGGTTGTAACTTCTCTGTTGACGTTGGTCTCCTGAAAACACCTTTGGTTTAGAAAGCTTCTCCGTTTTCCTTTTTGGAAGCCAGAATGAGTAGTCCAAAGTGTGGGAAACTAACGTTCTTTGGGAAAAGGTGAGAAAGGAGCCTCTTGTCCCACAAAACAATCTTGAAAGTGTTGCGTGGCAAGGCAAGAACAGTGTTGGGTCATGTTTTGGCATAACTGAACATCTGCCAATGCCCATGTTCCCCCCCCCCCAACTGATGAGTTGGCAGTGCACACATTTCCTGCTGTGGCTGAGACATGAGTCCATTTTTCCACCAGTTCCTCGGTTCTCATGACACAATGGAAACAGCCACACATACCAGCATTCTTCCCTGTGACTTCTTCAGACATTCATTCCAGCCATGGATTTACCCACAAAGCCCCGTGAGAAGAGTATCCAAAAGAGCTAACCAAACCATGCAGAGATGCCTTCAAAAAAAAAAAAAAACTCCAAACCTCAGCAGTTTCAGATGTTGCATCTGCAGCCCTTCCTAGCAATGGTTGATGGGTCTTCAACGGTCATCCTTCAACCACTGATCCTCCCACATCTGGAGAAAGTTCCCCTTTTCCTGTTCCAAGGAAGTTGCACCTGGGTTATTGTGAATGAACCATCCCCACACGGACTAAATTTGATGTTGTCTGCAGAATTGTCCCTGCTGATGTAGCTCAGGATCAGTCCAGTTCTGGATCTGGACCTGAAGAACTCAGGAAGTTGTCCATTTTTTTAAAAAAGTGTCTAACAACTGCTTACGTAGGAATCTACAAAAGGATATTATTTTTCCAGGTTTGAGGAGCCTGACCCTTTTTGTATTGTCATAACTGTAAAGTACTTTTTTGGATCTTGGTCAACCCCTGGAAAGTTTTCAGCTCATTATTAAACAGGGCTGTCTTTGCAGTCTCACCCCCCCCCCCTTGGCGGATGTACAAAGAGTTTGGTCATCATTTCTCTTCTTCTTTTCTCTCTGGACTGTCATTCAGACCATCATCTGGGGATTAAGCCTGCCACCAGAGAGAGAATAGTCTTCCTCTTCCAAAGGAAGGCTCAGTTGTGATGGACAGCCTGGAATTCTCCCGAAGCTTATGAAAAAAGAAAAAAAAAAGAGTAAATCCAGATGGTCCTTTTTCTCCTGTCTCTTGACATTTCCTGTTCGGCTTGGAGACTCTTGGGGATGTCTATCAACATTGCTTAAAAGCCACCTCTTTCATCACATTCCTGTCTTGCTTTGGAATGGTGGTTAATTAAACAAAACAAAACAAAAATCGAACGGTCAGTCCGTCAGCCTTAAGGATCATCAAGTTGGCTTAAAAGTTTTTCAGCACATTGTGAGCAAATTGTGGGTCAGGTTTATGGATGGAGAAGAATGGAATGATTTGGTTGCGGTAGCAAAATATGCCTGCAATTTCAATGCATCAAATGTGGCGCTGACTTTAGGGTCAATTTAAGGTGTCAATCAGAATAGAGCTGGAAGGGACCTTGGAGGTCTTCTAGTCCAGGGGTGCCCAAGCAGGAGACCCTATACTATTTCAGACAAGTAGCCATCCAGTCTCTTCTTAAAAGCCTCCAGTGATGAAACACCCACATCTTCTGGTGGCAAGTTGTTCCACCGGTTAATTGTCCTCATGGTTAGGAAGTTTCTCCTTAATTCCAAGTTGCTTCTTTCCTTGATTAGTTTCCATCTGTTGTTTCCTGTCTTACACTTAGGCAAGAAAAACCAAAATAGATTAAGAGAAACCAGGCTTAAGAGCAGTAACTGTGAGAAGGATCTTGGAGTCTTTGTGGACAACCAATTAAATATGAGTCAACAGTGTGTGGCGGCAGCCAAAAAAGCTAATGCAATCCTAAGTTGTATTAACAGAGGGATACAATCAAGATCCAGGGAGGTACTAATACCACTCTATAAAGCCTTAGTAAGACCACACCTAGAGTGCTGCATCCAGTTTTGGTCACCACATTATAAAAAAGAGGTTGAGACTCTAGAAAGAGTGCAGAAAAGAGCAACCAAGATGATGAGAGGACTGGAGACTAAAACAGACCATGAACAGTTGCAGGAACTGGGCCTGGCTAGTCTAGTGAAGAGAAGGACCAGGAGAGACAGGATAGCATCTTCCAATATTTGAGGGGCTGCCACAGAGAGGAGGGAGGGTCAAGCTATTTTCCAAAGCACCTGAAGGCCAGACATGGAATAATGGATGGAAACTGAACAAGGAGAGATTCAACCTAGAAATAAGGAGGAATTTTCTGACAGGGAGAACAATCAATCCATGGAACAGAAGTTGCCTTCGGAAGTTGTGGGAGCTTCATTACTTGAGACTTTCAAGAAGAGTCTAGACTGCCATCTGTCAGAAATGGTGTAGGTCTCCTGCTTGCGCTAGGGTTTGAAATACATGACCTACAAGGTCCCTTCCAACTTGTCTGTTATTCTGTTATTCTTTGCGGCAGCCTCTCAGATTCTGGAACACTGCTGAATCTTACGTTCATAGACTGAATACTGAATCTTCTTTTAAGATGGAGCTGGGCTCTGGAAACATGGGGGCGAAGTTAGCAAACTCTACAGACCTTCAACCAGCTGTACTGTGTTTCTCTCCTAAGCAATGTTAAGAAGCCACATGATGAATTAGACCACTGGCCCATCCAACTCCAGGATGATCTATTATGACCGAGAGCTGGCCCAGATTCCATGCGTAAATAAGGAATTTGGCACATCAGGAGACTTCACGTATTGGGTGGCAATTTTTTTCTTTTTTAGTAGCAGACACTGGCAAAAACATTCACATAGTTTGGCATGGGGTATCTCCATTTCATCCAAGAATGGTCTGAAACTTCTCCTTCCCACCTCCTCGCTCAACACAAGGTGGATCTAAGCAAGCCATGATGCTCGTGCTTGATGGTTTCACCAAGTTGGATCATATGTGGGCATCTACCTTTTTGCGTTTGGAAGACAAACTTTTCCCTAAACAACTAAATACTTATATGTCCATGTCCCAAAGGTGCTTTTTTTCTTTTTCTTTTCAGGAGGCCACTGGACTTCCTTGTTTGTTTTCCTTTTGGAGACGTTTCGCTTCTTATTCCAAGAAGCTTCTTCAGCTCTGACTGGATGGTGGGGAATGGAAGGATTTATCCTCCTTGCAGACAGCTGGTCATTTGCTTCCTTTTAGAGGGTCGTTGAGGCCACCTGGAGGTTTATCTGTGTCTCCAGGGTCACCTGAGTAATGCTCCTGGTTCCTGTAGTTGCCGCCTGAAAAAGCACCTTTGAGACAACCATGACCTGGAGGACTGACAATCTCTACAGACTTTTAGCTATACAATTTGGGATGGATGCCCTTTGGAATGGTGCGGGAGTTAGAAAGGGATTTCCAGAGGGGGGAAAAAATTGCAGACTACAGGAACCAGGAGCACCACTCAGGTGACCTTGAGGACACAGATATACCTCCAAGTGGCCTCACCGAGCCTCTAAAAGGATGCAAACCTCCAAGAGGCCTCAATGACCCTCTAAAAGAGTGCAAATGACCAGCTGTCTGCAAGGAGGATAAATCCTTCCATTCCCCACCACCATCCAGTCAGAGCTGAAGGAGCTTCTTGGATGAGAAGTGAAACGTCTTCAAAAGGAAAAAAACAAAGCCCAGTGGCCTCCTGAAAAAAAACAACAACCCACCTTTGGGACGACTGTGACCTGGATGAGTGAGAATCTCTACAGACTTATATTTCCATGTTTATTCTTTCAAACAGGGACAGAAAGGCTATCTCGGTCCAACAGGCCACCCTGGAGAGCCGGTGAGTGTTTGTCCTGATTTTGAGATCTTCATGCATTTAGGGTGGGTTGCTCCTCTCGTGGTTGACCAGAAGTTCTGAATGGATAAATGTTTTTGTTTAAAAATATCCCATGCTCTCCACTGAACCTTCAGGTCAGTGGTGGGGATTCAAATGTGGGCGTGGCTTGGTGGGCGTGGCAGGGGAAGGATATACTGCGAAATCCCCATTCCCTCCCCACCCGGCTAACCTGCTTTCCAGCTCCGTTCTCCTGTGCAGGGCAACCAAAGGAAACCCAGCCGATCAACTGGGAGGCAGAGGAGAGATGGGGTTGGCGGGGGCCAGTCAGAGGTGTATTGGCACGGTTCTCTGAGCGACTCAAGATTTCCGCTACCGGCTCTTGAGAACCGGTCAGAACCGGCTGAATACCCACCTCTGCAGAGACCCCTTCTCCCCTTGGGTTCCTACTGCAAACCTTACAAGCATTGAGCCAATTGTTTTCCGAGCTGCCCTTGCTCAAGATCCCCCTTTGATTTTTTGGAGGAGGGGGACAGGAAAGATGTTTAAGGAGGGATTAGAAGGCTAGCCCCCCCTCCATGTTACCCAGCATGCCTTGGGCTGGGGGCTTGGGTCCTTCTGGTTTCTCCTAGCCTCATCATTGGGCGATTTAATTTGAGTCATGCAACCTCCATTCCCAGTGCTAACTGCTTAGGGGATTCTGGGGCAGTGGTGGTAGTCAAAGTTTTTTAACTACCGGTTCTGTGGACGTGGCTTGGTGGGCATGGCATGACTTGGTGGGCATGGCTTGGTGGGCATGGCAGAGGAAGGATCTTGCAAAATCCCCCTTCCCTCCCCACCCCACTAACCTGCTTTCCAGCTCCGTTCTCCTGTGCAGGGCAACCAAAGGAGACCCAGCCGTTCAGCTGGGACTCTGATCAGGTGGGACTCAATGGGAGGCAGCGAATAGATGGGGACGGGGCTAGTCAGAAGTGGTATTTGCTGGTTCTCCAAACTACTCAAATTTTCTGCTACTGGTTCTCTGAAACTGGTCCGAACCGGCTGAATACCCACCTCTGCTTCAGCTCATTTTTCTCCCGCGTTCCAGTTGTTTGGTCAAGGCCGTTGGATGTATGAATTGAACTTAATTTTCTCCCTCTTCTCTTTTTTCCACTAACCACCTTTCACCTTTTCCTTTTGGACAGGGCAGCCGAGGTGCTCAAGGAAACCCAGGAGCCAAAGGTTATCCTGGCAGGCAGGTGCAGTAAATCTTTTATTGTGCTGAACGCAGCACAGGGTGGGTGAGTGGGGGAAAATCCTGGTAGGTGATTTCGGATCCTACCAGGAGGGGTTTGGGAGACGGAGCTGTTGCCTCCTCCATTCTTCTCTTCATGGGGAAAGCTAGCATGTCAGGGTGAAGGCCTTCCAACCCTCAGCTTCTTCCTGCTCCTGCCCTTCTGGAAACGGGGTGATAGCCCTATTTGATAACACCAGTTGATTTGATCAGGTGAGGTCCTGCCTCACAGCAAACCCCTGAATATGGGAGGCATGGTCTGATCTTTCTTTCTTTTTACAAGGTTTTGAATGTCTTGGGGGCTCCAGAGGACACTTTGGATTAATGCATTGTGGGCAAACTGGTGAATCAATAGAAGAGAATATTTGCAGCTCAGACGTCCTTGGTGGTCTCTAAGTTTGGTTGTTGATTTGCAAACGTTTCATGACCAGGGGTGGGATTTTACCAGTTCGCACCTATTTGCTAGAACCGGTTGTTAACATTCTAAGCAGTTCAGAGAACTGGTTGTTAGAAGACATTACTGGCCTAATCCTGTAAGGAAAGCAGGAAGGAAACATTCTGGGGTTGCTTACAGAAACTGCCTCTCCATTAACCCTTATTACATTCTTGGCAGGACTAGACTTCCTGTCTCAGGAACGTCTCTGGAGTTTTTTTCCCTTCCTTTGCTGGTACTTTGCTTGCGTGGAGTGACCATTCAAAGTTACAATGGCACTGAAAAAAGTGACTTATGACCATTTTTCACACTTAACGACTGTTGCAGCATCCCCACAGTCATGAGAGGCCAGGCAAGGAGATGCGTGCCTTGATGTGAGTGATGTTGAGTTGGCCACGCCCAGCCAATAACATGACCACCAAGCCATGTCCACCCAGTCACATGACCACCAAGCCACGCCCACCACCTAAGCCACGCCCACAGAACCGGTTGTTAAACATTTTGAATCCCACCCCTGTTCATGACCCAACTAGGGAACATCATCAGCGCTGGGGATTCAGTGCTAGTAGCATCTTGGCACTGATGATGTTCCCTAGTTGGGCCATGAAATGTCCTCAAGAAGACCATCAAGTTCAAAGACTAGCAAGGACTCCATGGTCCATTCCTCCTCCTCCTCCTCTCCACAAAGACCACTCCCTTCTAGCCCTGATGATGTTCCCTGGTTGGGTCATGAAAGGTCTGCAAGAAAACAACCAAGCTCAGAGACCCCACCACCACCACCAAGGACCCCCTCCAAACCTATCCATGTGAGAAGAACAATTTCTGCCAACTTCTTTCAATGTAGGGCCAGCCCCGCTCGATGCCTTTTTCTCAGCCTGAACGGAAAAAGGTTTGGGCTTGCGTGTCTGTCTGCGAGTAAGCCTCATTTCACCAGACAATGTCAAATCAACATTCGGGAATGCGCAGGCAGCTACAGAAACCTCCTGCCACTTTTTTTTCCCCCAAACCAAAAAGGGACAGATAATTCCACAGGGGGCCAAAACACTCAATTGAATTTTCTGCCTGGAAAAGAAGGAGGTTGACATCCGGCCTTAGATTAAAAAGAAAAGAACCAAGATTTCAATCTTGAAAAATGACTCCAACCTGTTCGTTTGTCATTGTTGCAGAAAGACCCTATTCTTTTTTTGGGGGGTGTGTGTGGTTAGTTGAGGTTGGCCCAAGGAGCAGTTTCTTTCTTGCTTTCTCAGTGCTTCGTTTTCCCCTATTAGTTAGGACAATGAAACGTGGTGATCAATCTATTAATGAAAAACACAAGGGAAAAAAGAAATAAATAACCTTTCTAGAGCCGTCCCTGTCTCTCCCAGAACGGCAAGCCAGATACTTCTGACATTTGCTCAGCCAGGGATTGGTGAGCAGGTTGGATGTCATTCTTCACGACTCTTCCAAGTCGGGGACAGAGCCAACTGGAAGCTGTTTGGGCGGACCCGGTGGGATAATAGGAGTTGGCATGGTAGCTTTGTACCACCAACCCCCCAGCCTTACCCTATGGAGACGGCAAGGCTTAGCTCCTGCCTTCCTGTTCTAGATCCAGATGTTTGGGCTTCCAACCTCTGCCAAACAGGGAATGTCTCATCCAACGTTCAGCTTCCAGTAAAGGCCATTGACAGACCTGCCTCGTGTTGGCCAAAGGTTGAATGGTGTGTTTCTGCATGTACAGGCAAGAGAGAAAATGATCAATAGCCTAAGGAGAGAAGCAACTTAGAACTAAAGAGAAATTTCCTACAGTGAGAACAATTCACCAGTGGAACTCCTTGCCTCCAGAAGTTGTAAATGCTCCAACCCTGGAAGTTTTTAAGAAGAGATTGGATAACCATCTGTCTGAAGTGGTGTAGGGGTTTCCTGCCTAGGCCGAGGGTTGGACTAGAAGACCTCCAAGGTCCCTTCCATCTCTGTTATTCTATTCTACCTATTTGATCCTGGCAATGGGGCTGCCCATTTTGAATTTGTCTGGGCACAGGGTACCTGTTTTGAATTACCATTGGAACAAATTCCTCTGAAAACACACACACACACACACACACACAGTGTGTGTGTGTGTGTGTGTGTGTGTGTGTGTGTGTGTGTATGTTTTCTTAATATATATATGTATGGTATTCAGCTTTGTTCGGATATTTTCCCACGTCATTATAGTTGTGCTTTTAAAGTTGTAGCGACGTTTCGGCAGAATCTCATCTGCCATCATCAGGCTTCTGTATAGTGTTCGTCTGTGAGTCAGGCTTTCACAGCCGTTTCTGTTTTAAATTTGGGGCTAGCCTACTGCTGTGCCAGAATGGTTTTTTCTTCATCCTGATTGGTTGGGAGTCTTGGTCTGTGTTTATTGGTCTTGGAGTTTGCTGTGTTCTGCTTGATTGGTGTTTCTAATATCTTTTGTCTGTTTTGTAGCGGTTTTTTGTCTTGATTGGCTGGCAACACTGTGTTTTGTGTATTGGGGGCTTTTAGTGCGGCCATTCACCTGAAGCCAAGCTGCGCTAAAAGCCCCCAATACACAAAAAACTATGTTGCCAGCCAATCAAGACAAAAAACCGCTACAAAACAGACAAAAGATATTAGAAACACCAATCAAGCAGAACACAGCAAACTCCAAGACCAATAAACACAGACCAAGACTCCCAACCAATCAGGATGAAGAAAAAAACATTCTGGCACAGCAGTAGGCTAGCCCCAAATTTAAAACAGAAACGGCTGTGAAAGCCTGACTCACAGACGAACCCAATACAGAAGCCTGATGATGGCAGATGAGAAATGTTGCTACAACTTTAAAAGCACAACTATAATGACGTGGGAAAATACCTGAACAAAGCTGAATACCATACATATAAATACCCAGGAAAACTTAAGAAAACAAATGTATGTATGTATGTATGTATGCATGTATGCAGTCATCTCGCTCCAACCATTAGCTAGAAGATGTCTATTATTGTTTTGTTATTGTTATTGTTGTTGTTTGTCTTTCTCCCCGACTTTCGAAATTCTTTTCTGGTTTTTCCTTGGCACCTTCCCAATTTCCCAGCAGTTGTGTTCCCTTCTCTCTGGCCTTGCTACTCTTCGCAGAGAAGCTCTGAGATGGAACCTCTCCAAATTAATCCGCCTTTTTTTGTTTGTTTCTCTCTTCCCTCTGTTTTAGGGATTACCTGGACCGATAGGGAAGCCTGGCCCGAAAGGGAGCCAGGTAAGTCGGCGAGAAGGTCTTTCCACAGCCAGGTTGGGTCTGACCCGTGGTGGGATTCCAAATCTTTTCCTACTGGGTTCTACGAGAGTGCGCTTCGTGCATGCACGCAGCACTCAAACACTGCCGTCGGTGTCAGCACGGGTGAGCTGAGCTGTTTTTTAGCCAGAGGTGGTATTGGCCAATTCTCCAAACTACTCAAATTTTCCACTACCGGTACGCCAGAACCGGTCCGAACCGGCTGAATACCATCTCTGGGTCTGACGTTTGTAGGTTGAGGTTGAAGCTATTCGAACAGCTGCTTCTTCTGCTCTATTTAATGGACAAGAGATCAGAACTGAGAAAAAAAGTCAGAACAACAGGGGCTTGGGTTCTTCTTCACCCCTAGTAACCCCTTTCTCCAGACCTCAGTTTGATTCTTGTACCAACCAACTCTGGTCTCAGGGCTGAGGACGAGCTGAGAATATTGGAGGACCCGATCTGAGTCGGTCCCCAAGATCAAAGGTTTTTATTTTTCCAAATGTTGGGTTCGTGCTGGAACCCATCCATCCCTGGGAACTTCTCTCTTTTCGGAATATCTGAATATCTTGGTGATGGGTTCCAACACGAGCCCAAAAGCTTGGATGAATAAACCTTTGGTCCTTGGGGACTGACTCCGATTGGAACCTGCAACATTATCCTGGGACATTTGTGAGAACACTGGACTTCTCTTGTGACGTTTCTCCTTGAACTTCCCCTTGTGCTAAATCTGCTTTTTAAAAAATAAATAAATAAAAAGCAGCAACTTTTGGGTGTGCATGCTTTTTTGAAAATCAGGTGCATTTTGATCTTAAGCCAAGGAGCAAGTGCCCAGCCACCTAGAAACAGAGGGGGGGGGGGAATGCAATTCGAAGCATGAAGTGGCATATGGAATACTCACACCTGATTTCTGGGGGTTTTTTTCTGTTGTTTTTTTTAGCTCTTCCAAGTTTTTCTCTGACTCTGTTTAGTGTTTCCACTACCCTCTACCATCAGTGTTCCTCCATGCTCTGACTATCTCCACGCTCCAAGCCAGTAGCATCCATGTTACTCCGTGCTCTGACTATCTCCATACTCCAAAACAGTAGCGTCAGTGTTACTCCATACTTTGATGCTTGCCTCATTTGAAAAACACCTCAGTTTTGGAGATTGAAAAGAGGAAATTCTTGGAGATTTTGTTCAGGTTTTCTTCTCTAACTCAGATGCTGAAACCTCCTTTCCCCTCTGTGAGATCCCTCCTCCTCCTCCTTCCTCTTCCTCCTTCCTCCTCCTTCCTCCTCCTTCCTCCTCCTTCCTCCTCCTCCTCCTCCTCCTCCTCCTCCTCCTCCTCCTCCTCCTCCTCCTCCTCCTCCTCCTCTCCTCTTCTTCTTCTTCTTCTTCTTCTTCTTCTTCTTCTTCTTCTTCTTCTTCTTCTTCTTCTTCTTCTTCTTCTTCTTCTTCTTCTTCTTCTTCTTCTTCTTCTTCTCCTCCTCCTCCTCCTCCTCCTCCTCCTCCTCCTCCTCCTCCTCCTCCTCCTCCTCCTCCTCCTCCTCCTCCTCTCCTCTCTTTATTTCCTCCCTGCTTTTTGCCCAAAAGGAGTCAAATGGCATTATTATTACCTTGTCTTATTCCTCTTTCCTTGTCTCATCTTTGGTCATAAATCACAACAACATTCCAGGCCAGCAAATCCGCCTCCTCTCTCTTGTCATGTGTTTTTACTCCTCCGAGCACTAAAAAAACGCTACCAGCTGCTTTTTTCGTGCCAGGAAACTTGTGAGCAATAAACAAAAAAAGAAAAGAAAAAACTTTAAACCTGGCAGCGTTTTCATATAATGTGTGGAAAAGAGGAAAAGAGGATGGGGTGGAACTGGGGGTACAAGTGAGTCAGCTTGTTAATGGCTTGCAGAAGCTGTAACGAATTCTGACCTCTCTTGATGCCCCATTAGGAAAACTTCTCGCTGCAAAAGGTTGCACTTCCATTCCACAGGGAATGAAAGAAATGGTGGTTACTTTACAAAAGTCGCTAGGATCTCAGAGGAGAAGGGCCAGAACATGTCATTTGCCAGCAGTCCTCACCTTATGACCCCCAACTCAGCCCCTGCCAATTTTTTTGTTATTAAGTGAGACCTTTGTTAAATGACTTTCTTGCCCCTGTTGTTGAGGGAAACATTGCAATCGTTTTAAGGTGACTCAAAGCAGTTGTGAAGTGAACCTGGCTTTTGAAGGTCACTAAGGTGGACCATGTTACCCACTCTCCTGGACACTGCGTCCGTCATAAGTATGAGTCCGTTGCCAAGCCTCTGAATTTTGATCATGTGATCATGGGGATGCTACAAGGATCATTTAAGTGTGAAAAATGGTCATAAGCTAAGTCACTTTTTTTCCAGGGCCGTTGTAACGGTCACTAAATGAACAGTTGTAAGTCAAGCAATACCTGTAATTCAGTGTTGGTGGAAAGTGAGTTTGGCATACTCGGTTTTTTCTTTTTCTTTTTGGTGTTCTTTCTTTTTCTAACTGGGGTGGAGAAGGTGAAGGAGATCAAAGCGCTGGGAATAAGAGGGGTGTGTGGGGAATGAAAAAGACAACTACGTTGGAGGAACAGATACACACACACACACACACACACACACAGAGTCAGGTGCAAGAAGTCAGGCATCAGGATAGTTTATTTTATGCTACCTGCTTGCAAGAATCTGAACTATTAGCAGTCAAGGCAAATTGGAGGTGTAGGGTCTCCAAACTAATGGTGCATTTGACCCTACCCTCAGCTGGTTGACTCCTGTACATCTGCACATGCACGCACGCACACACACACAACAGAGAGAGGGGGGAAGAGGGAGGGAGGGAAGGAAAGAGAGAGAGAAAGAGGCTCATAGAGGCTTAACCTGTAGAACCAAGCCAGATTGATTGATTAGAACAAGGGCAGGGAACGATGGTCCTTTTATGATTTGTGTAACCATGCTGGCTCAGGAATTCTGGGAATTGAAGTCCACGAATCATACAGAGTCCATTGTTCCTCACCTCTGGATTAGGGATTGATTGTGGACTCGTTCAAGCTTTTTAAGTCCTTCGTGGTTCCTTAGATCTTCTCTAACTGCTGAGGTTATGACGCTATTACTGGTAGGAAACTGTGTGTTTTTTTTGTTTTCGTTTAACAAACTGGACCAAGTTCCATGATGCGTCTGCTTGCCCCTCTGTGCCAGGTGAGGACCCATGCCATAAGAGCGTGGTGGCAAGTGGCTACAATGCAATGAATTGCAGGCCAACTATGCCCACAGCCTGGCGTTTGATCTTGACAGCCTCAAAGTTGACTCAGCCTTCCATCCTTCCAAGGTCGCTAAAATGAGGACCCTGAATATTGGGGGGGGGGGCAATAGGCTGACATTTGTAAGCTGCTTAGAGAGGACTATAAAGCATTTGTGAAGTGGTATATAAGTCAAGGGGATGCAGTGGCTCAGTGGCTAGGATGATGAGCTTGTCGATCAGATAGGCCGGCAGTTCGGCGGTATGAATCCCCAGCGCTGCATCATGGAGTGAGCTCCCGTTACTCATCCTAGCTTCTGCCAACCTAGCAGTTCGAAAGCAAGTGCAAGTAGAAAAATAGGAACCCCTTTGGTGGGAAGGTAACAGCGTTCCGTGTGCCTTCGGCATTTAGCCATGCCGGCCACATGACCACGGAGACGTCTTCGGATGGCACTGGCTCTTTGGCTTTGTAACAGAGACAAGCACTGCCCCCTAGAGCCAGAAACGACTACACGGTTGTGTGAGGGGAACCTTTACCTATATAAGTCTAAGTGCTTGTGAGATCTTGGAGCACAGCAGTATCTTGCCAAGCAGATCATATATTTATTTAGAAGAACAAATGAGAATTACCTTTAAAAGAGCCATGGTGGCACAGTGGTTAGAGTGCAGCATTGCAGGCTAACTCTGCCTGCAGCCTGGAGTTCAATCCTGACGGGGGACACAAGGTTGACTCAGCCTTCCATCCTTCCGAGGTCAGTAAAAGGAGGAGCCAGATTATTGGGGGCGATGTGCCAACTCTTGTCAGCCGTTCAGAGAGGTCTGCAAAGCATGGTGAAGCGGTGTATAAGCCTTAAAAGTGTTATTGCTATTATCTGCCTGTTTACCTGCTGATCCTCTTCCTCCTTGCCAAGCACACTGGTCCCTGGTGTGAGGGTATGTGCCCTTGGACTACATCGTGGAAAATATCACCATGCAGTCCATGGGCATATACACTTGCCCCAAGGTTTCTTTCGTCAAGGTCGACTCGACCCAGCGCTGGACAATGACCTGCTCCGACCTTCCACCTTCTGAGGAGACAAAATGCTCTTTGTTTTTTCTTTTCCTGCTTCCCACAGGGGTACATTGGTCCACCGGGACTATTGGGAACGCCAGGGGCTGATGGGGAAAGAGTAAGTACTGGCCAGTCTTGTTTTATCATTGTGGGTTCTGGGGCATCCCCCTTTGTTGCAGAGAGCAATGGAACTTGACCGCAAAGCTCCCTTTTCCTTCCCCACCCTTGTCTTGCTGTTAGAGGTGGCCAACCCAACTCTAGGTACATCTTCAAGCTTGGCGCCTTGCCTTTCGCTCAAGAGCTCAAGTTGGCGAGAATTGTGCTCCCTCTTCTAATCTCATCCTCCCTCAAAGCAACCCCGGAAGGTGTAGGTTGTTGAAGGGGAGAGAGAAAGCGATGGGCCTTAAGTTCATCTTGTGAACTTCCAGGGCAGAGGATGACTCTTGGATTCTGGTCCCACCTAGTCTTAGTTCTATACCATGGTGGTGTTCACAGTGGTTGAGTCCTTGCAGTCTCTTGAGTGTGATCCATTGAGGCTTTCCAGTAGGGGTTGGGGTATTAAGTCCCTTCCTTCCTTCCTTCCTTCCTTCCTTCCTTCCTTCCTTCCTTCCTTCCTTCCTTCCTTCCTTCCTTCCTTCCTTCCTTCCTTCCTTCCTTCCTTCCTTCCTTCCTTCCTTCCTTCCTTCCTTCCTTCCTTCCTTCCTTCCTTCCTTCCTTCTTTCCTTGCTTCCTTGCTTCCTTCTTTCCTTCCTTCCCTCCCCCTCCCTTTCTTACCCAATTCACACCTAAGATATTTTACATATTCTCCTTCTTCCTTCCTTCCTTCCTCCCTCCCTCCCTCCCTCCCTCCCTCCCTCCCTCCCTCCCTTCCTTACCCAATTCACACCTAAGATATTTTACATATTCTCCTTCTTCCTTCCTTCCTTCCTTCCTTCCTTCCTTCCTTCCTTCCTTCCTTCCTTCCTTCCTTCCTTCCATCCATCCTTCCTTCCTTCCTTCCCTTCCCTTCCTTCCTTCCCTTCCCTTCCCTTCCTTCCTTCCTTACCTAATTCACACCTAAGATATTTTACATATTCTCTCCTTCTCTCTCTCTCCTTCCTTCCTTCCTTCCTTCCTTCCTTCCTTCCTTCCTTCCTTCCTTCCTTCCTTCCTTCCTTCCTTCCTTCCTTCCCCAGAAGATCCATGGAATCAGAGATCCTAAGACTTCTAGAGAGTTTCTGAACTTGAGACTGACAACTGCTTATGCCTATAGGACTGCAACCCCTCCACCACTCCTGTTTTGCCCTCTTATGAAGCCACGGTGGAAGAACAAACGATTTCATTTCCGTTGGCTTTCTCTATATTCTAATCTGTAAACAATGAGGTCATGGCTGAACCATGAGCAGCCAGAGGGTCAAAGTGAGGCCGGGAAAGTCTACCGATAGCCAACCAGAGCAGGAACTCAACTAATTGAGTTCTTCCTGTACAGTTGGGAGCTTTGATAAAGACATTTAGAACTAAATGTGTGTTTTTAGACTTCCTTCCTTCCTTCCCCTAAAGGAATAGGGCCTACAGCCCAGGCCCCCATGTGTCTGAAAAAGTTCCCATCCCCGAGACAGTCCCCCGAGGCAGAGATAACTAGCCGTAGACTCATCATTATCAAGGAGGTTTCCCGGCCAAATAAGACTGGACTTTGGATCTCTGTAGGCTTCATTGGAGAGACCGTGGTCCCAGCTCTGCACTGCTGAGCCAGTTCCTCTGCTCTGTGCTATTGGCAGATCCTAGATCCCACAGCCTGCGACTGTGTATATATTACGAGAGGAATGTGCTAATGCTCAGGAGATGCTAATTTAAGACTTTTGTGTAACCAAATGAGAGCTATAAAGTGAGGTTCTCCAGCGAGCATTCTTGGCTTGGATCCCCCTTGGGTCCAAATCAGTAGCTTCATTATTCATCCAGCTAAGCATTGTTTCCAATTCCTGGAACTGTCTGGGGACAAACCTTGTGGATGGGCGGGTGGGTGTCCTACCGAGACTCAAGAAGGAAAAAAAAAATTAAGGGCTGAATTGAATTCCTTCTCCATCTTCTTTTGCTCTCTCGTGCTAACCTTCTGGACCACCGTCTTTCTCAGTTGTTCCTTGTTTTGATTCCCCCTTTCTCTTTAAGGTTCTGGTTTCTCCTTTCTGGCTGTCCAATCCTTCTCCAGTTTTTCATGTTTTTCCCTCTCTTTGTTTTTTAGGGAATCCCCGGAGATCCTGGGAAGAAGGGCAAGATCGGTAGGCCGGTAAAGTTTTTCCTTGTCTATTACGCAGACCTTGTTCCAAATTAAACAAGAGAAGGGTGATGGGGATGGAGATATTGGAAGTTCTTGAGAACGTTGCAGTTCTTTGGGTTGGTTGATGATGGGCCAACGATATGTTGTGGAATGTTGAGTGAGGACCACACAGATAGATTTTATCCATGCTGACCTATCCTTAACTTGGTCCTTCAGGTCTTCTAATGGTGTACTCATCTCTACTGTCATTGAGTCTGTCCACCTTTTTGGAGGTCATCCACTTCTCTTTCCTTCCCTCTTATCCACCATCAGGATCTTCTCCAGAGAGCCAGGTCTTTAACATGTCTGAAGTAGGACAATCTGAGCCTGATCCTTCCCGCTTTGACCGAAAACTCTGGGTTGAGTTGTTGGTTTCATTTCTTGGATATCTGGTGTTTTCAGACGTCTTCTCCAATGCCTATGGAGATTCTCCATCATCCAGGTCATGGTTGTCCCAAAGGTGCTTTTTCAAGAGGTAACTGGACTTTCTTTGTTTTTTTCTTGAAGATATTTTGCTGCTCATCCAAGAAGCAAAACTGTCTTCAAGGAAAAACAAAGGAAGTCCAGTTGTCTCTGGAAAAAGCATCTTTGGATCTTCTCAAAGTTCAAATGCATGAATGTTCTTGTCTATGGAGATTCTCAATCATCCAAGTCATGGTTATCCCAAAGGTGCTTTTTCAAGAGGCAACTGGACTTGTTTCTCTTTGAAGACGTTTCGCTTCTCATCCCAGAAACTAAAAAAGAAGAAAAACAAGAAAGTCCAGTTGCCTCTTGAAAAGAAAAAAAAACCACCTTTGAAATGTCAATGTTCTTCTTCTCCTGCTTCTTCAAAGCTTTCCTTGTGCCTCTCTCTCATGTAGAGATCTCCAAACATGGCAACTTTGAGACTTGTGGACTTCAACTCCCAGAATTCCTCAGCCAGCCATGCTATCTATTAAGCCTGAGCCGGCGTTAAACAGAAAATAGGATTTAATGCAGGTCAATGCAACATTAGACTAAAATGGCAGATGGGTTTTCTCCATCATGGCTGGAAAAATCACTCAACTCCTGCTGTACTTGATAGTCCAAACCCATACAATGTTGTTCTTCTTGTTTTGAACTTTTCCCATCATAAGTGAGCACTACCAATATCAAGTTTTATCAGTTGAAAAGGTCTCCAGTTTGGAGGCAGGACTTTGGTTCCAACTCCCAGAGCTGATAATTACCGCTTACATCACAGACTTTGGGTTTGTAATTGTTAAAACAAAATAGAGAAAAGGAAAGTGGACGATCCAAAAAAAAAAAAAGAGCTAAACTAAAACAACAGTTGTTCAGTGCAGAAATCTGGTGGGGGATTTTGATGCAACTTGTATTGTATCAGAATTCCCAATGTTCTCCAGATGTTTCACTCTCACAGTCTTCCACTCCAAATACTCATATTTCCCTTCTCTTTTTTTTCTTCAATATAGCACTTAACTTTGATGTTGTTCTTAATGGAGTCTCCCTCCCGCTCTTAGAGAGAAGGGTGAGATTCTCTTTTGGCAAATATTTTTCACTCCGGTTGGGATTTTCTCTGCAAACAAACCAAACCAAACCTTCCATTTCTGAATCATTTGTGTTACAGTGTTATTTTTCTTAAAGAAAAAAAACCTCTAATGTGCAATTAAAGAGAACCGTTAACAGATATTTCAGAGGGATTTTTGAGCACGCGTAATCTTAGCGTGCATTTGCTAATGGGTATAATTACAGCAGAAAGCCTGTAGTGGAAAATAAACTTGGAAGGGTGGGAGGGAAGCTCATATTTCTTCCCCGATTGGTCTCAATTAAGGAATAAGTATAAAAGCAGAGGGAAAAAAGGTTAGGAGAGAAGTGGATGTTCTGGTTGGCTAGTGTGACAAGCTGGTTTTTTTTTGCCATTGTGGTGTTTCTTCTTTGATTATCAATTTTGCCGAGTTTTTGACCATTCATGTGTGAAGAGGTGTGTGGCTTATACTACAACCAGGTACCTCAGATTAGGTTGATGTTAGCCAGAGAGGACTTCCTCAGGGGGTTGGCCTCTGGATTAAGAACTGGCTTGCCCCTTGAAAAGAATTGAGTATCCGTTCATAGGATTCTTCTTTTTTGAGAAATTGTGAGAATTTCCAATCTGTCTTCAATCTCCTAGCTTGGTGTTAAGAGGAGAGCATTTGGTGTTCTTCCAGAGTGGGAAACCCATGGGCCTTTGGTGCGCCCTGCCCCAATTTCAGGTCTCTCAGAGCCTCTTCCATGTCCCATTCTTTAACAAAGAGGTATGTCAAACTCCTTCCATGAAGTGATAGGTACAGTAGGTAGGTAGGTAGGTAGGTAGACAGAGGCAGACAGACAGATGGAGTTGGATGGATGGATGGATGGATGGATGCGTAGGCATGTTGGATGAATACATATTAGATAACACAATACAAATTAGATCGATCGACCGATCGATAAATGATACATAGATATAGATAGATAGACAAACAAACAAGCAGACCGACAAGTTGAGTAGGTAAGTTGAATGGGTTGATATTGTAGATGATAAATAGATAGATACAGACGTAGAAACAGACAAGTTGAGTAGATAGATAAGTTGAATGGATAGACAGACAAACAGGCAGATAGAGACAGGTAGATAGATAGTCCGATAGACAAGTTTAGATAGATAAGTTGAATGGCTAAATAGATAGATAGAAAGAAAGATGAATGGATGGATAGATAGATAGATAGATAGATAGATAGATAGATAGATAGATATAGACATAGAAACAGACAAGTTGAGTAGATAGATAAGTTAAATAGATAGACAGACAGGCAAACAAACAGAGATAGGTAGACAGATAGACCGATAGACAAGTTTAGATAGGTAGCTAGCTAGAAAGAAGATAGCTAGCTAGAAAGAAACAAGAGATAGATAGATGGATGGATAGATGGATGGATGGATAGAAAGATGATAGATAGATAGATAGATAGATAGATAGATAGATAGATAGAGAGAGACATAGAGACATAGAGACATAGAAACAGACAAGTTGAGTAGATAGATAAGTTAAATGGATAGACAGGCAGGCAGACAGAAATAGGTAGACAGAACAATAGATAAGTTTAGATAGATAAGTTGAATGGCTAGATAGATAGCTAGAAAGAAAGGAGAGGTGGATGGATAGATAGATGGATAGATATAGACATAGAAACAGACAAGTTGAGTAGATAGATAAAGACAGATAGGTAGACAGATAGACAAGTTTAGATAGATAGATAAGTTGAATGGTTAGATAGATAGATAGATAGATAGATAGATAGATAGATAGATAGATAGATAGATAGATAGATAGATAGATAGATAGGAGAGATGGATGGATGGACAGACAGGACAGACAGACAGACAGACAGACAGATAGACAGACAGATATATATTCATTCAGTAGGCCTCCTGGAATGATGTAACAATGTTTAAAAAAAAGGAGGGGGATTAAAATAGATGTGCTGGACGTGACTCAGAGCTTGGAAGCCTTCCATGGAGCTCAGCTCAGCAGGGGCGGGAAGGGATACGATGAATGCTGGAAATGGACAATTTTGACAATTCCACTCCTCGTCCATGCTGCTCTTTTCCAGTGCATCCAAGGCGCAAAGCTGCCTGGGGGGAAGTGGCGATTGGAAGGTAGCCGCAAGTAGGGCAGTGTGTCCACAGGAAGGAGGCCTGTCACACCCATTCTTGCAGCTCTGGGAAACCCTGTGTTATGTTGACGTGTCCCCAGAGGGAGAATTCAGATGTTTAGGGTGGGAAAGGAATCTTTTACAAAAGAACAGGCTGTTGAGGAATTCCCCATTTACATAAGACATCATGCAGTCCTTGATCTAATTGGTTGAGCTCTACTTGGTCAACTGCCACGTGGAGCTGAAATCTCTCTGATTTCCTCAAAGTTTTCCCTCCCTCTCCAACCTCTGCTTACTCTCCGTCTTGCTCAGAGACCTTTAGTGTGTCTGTCGATGGGGTCTATGGACCGACATCCTTGTGCCACGATGATGGCCACTGGGAATAGAGAGCCCCAAATCCTGGCTTTGCTGTTAGACCATGCAGTACTCTACATAATTAGGTGGAAAAGAGATGTTTGTTTTAAGGGAAGAACATTTAGAACAGAATAACGGAGTTGGAAGGGACCTTGGAGGTCTTCTAGTCCAACCCCCTGCTTAGGCAGGAAACCTTACACCAGTGGTGGCTAACCTTTTTGGGCTCCTGTGCCAAAAATTATGCATGCCCGCCCAGAAAGCAATGTGCACCCCGCCAGGCCCCCTGCGCATGTGCACGCAATTTCTCCCACCTCCTTACCTGCATTGCACCTCCCAGCTGATTTTTGGCCTGTTTGAGGCCTTTTTTCAGCCTACCAGGGGCTTGAAGGAAGCCTCTGCAGGCTTTGCAGACCGAAAAATGGGCCCGTTTCGTCACTTCCAGTATTTCCGGAAATACAGGAAGTGACAAAATGGGCCTATTTTTTTCAGCCTGCAAAGCTTCCCTCAAGCCTCTGGCAGGCCAAAAGAGTCCTGAAAATCAGCTGGCACACACATGCGCAATGAGATAAGTTTGCCTGGGGCTTGCGTGCTCACACAAATGGCTCTGCATGTCACCTGTGGTATACGTGCCATAGGTTTGCCATCACGGCCCTCCTACACCACTTCAGACAAATGGTTATCCAACCTCTTTTTTAAAACTTCCAGTATTGGAGCAATTAATAACTTCTGGAGGCAAGTTGTTCCACTGATTAATTGTTCTAACTGTCAGGAAATTTCTCCTTAGTTCTAAGTTGCTTCTCTCCTTGATTAGTTTCCACCCATTGCTTCTTGTCCTGCCTTTGGTGCTTTGGAGAATAGCTTGACTCCCTCTTCTTTGGGGCAGCACCCTGAGATATTGGAAGGCTGCTATCATGTCTCCCCTAGTCCTTCTTTTCATTAGACTAGCCATACCCAGTTCCTGCAACCGTTCTTCATATGTTTTAGCCTCCAGTCCCCTAATCCTCTTTGTTGCCCTTTTCTGCACTCTTTCTAAGTCTCACCATCTTTTTTACATTGTGGCGACCAAAACTGGAAGCCATATTCCAAGTGTGGCCCTACCAAGGCATTATAACCTGGTATTAACACGGCACGTGATCTTGATTCTGTGTTTGTTTTTGTGTTCAGTGGTCCCTCCGTTCTTCTAAACTCATTTATCTTTCTCCAATCTGCAATTTGGAAGGGAAAATATGTTTAGACCAGTTACCATGTGATTTTTTTTTCCAGGGCTACAGTTGGAGGCAAACCCCCTCCCCCAACTCTCACATGAATTAAGATCAAAAATGTTGACCGCATGCCTTAGCCACACTGCTATGTATTTGTCGATTTCTGGACGAACCCAACCAACCCAACTAGGTGTCTACTCCGGGGAAAGAGAACCTGTCTTCCTTTGCCTGATTGGACCCACAATTCCCATCTGCCCAGCCTGAATGGGTGCTGGGAGATATGGTCTGTTGACAAGGGTGAGAGGAACATCATCAAGGTTGAATGACGTGCTTCTGTAAGTACAAGCAAGAGAGCAAATGATGACTAGCCTAAGGAGAGAAGCAACTTAGAACTAAGGAGAAATTTCCTGACAGTTAGAACAATTAATCAGTGGAACAACTTGCCTCCAGAACTTGTGAATGCGCCAACACTGGAAGTTTTTAAGAAGATGTTGGATAACCCTTTGTCTGAAGAGGTGTAGGGTTTTCCTGCTTAGGCAGGGGGTTGGACTAGAAGACCTCCAAGGTCCCTTTCAACTCTGCTATTCTATTCTATTCTATTCTATTCTATTCTATTCTATTCTATTCTACTCTACTCTACTCTACTCTACTCTACTCTTCCATTCCATATTCTATTCCGTTCCATCTTCTATTCCATTCCATCTTCTATTCCATTCCATTCCATTCCATTCCATTCCATTCCATTCCATTCCATTCCATTCCATTCCATTCCATTCTATTCTATTCTATTCTATTCTATTCTATTCTATTCTATTCTATTCTTCAATTCCATATTCTATTCTATTCTATTCTTATTCCTATTCCTAATTCTTCTGTTCTATTCTATTCTATTCTATTCTATTCTATTCTATTCTATTCTATTCTATTCTATTCTATTCTATTCCTATTCCTATTCCTATTCCTAATTCTTCTATTCTATTCTATTCTATTCTATTCTATTCTATTCTATTCTATTCTATTCTATTCTATTCTTCCATTCCATATTGTATTCCATTCCATTCCATTCTATTTGATCTCCATAACACGACTTGTCCCATCAAAGGATGATTTCTTTCTTTTTTTTCTTTTTTGGAGTTTTGAAGTTCTTTTAATCTTTTGAAAAGTCATTTCCAAAATCAACCTGGTCAGGTTCCAGCTTTAGATATTTACCCCTCTATTTAAAGGACCATGTGAGTGGATTTTGTCGGCATTTGTGCACAGTTTTTGTAGCATCGCAAACTCCAGCCGGCTACGGGCTGCTCTATTCCGACCGCCCCTTTTTTTTTAATTTGGCAAGGCAAAAAGAATCCATTTATTCACAGCACAGGATTTCCAAAACCTCTGCAGCCAACATAAGCTTTGAGATGCTTGCTAGATTTATTTGTTCTCTCTGTCCCAACCCCCAGATTATTACTTTAAATGAATCCTGACCAGATTCCCCTCCCAAACCCCTTTTCTACGATTCCTTTTTCCTTTTCTTCTTGCATTCGTGTCTGTGTTTTGTAAAGGTTTTATTTTTTGCAAACCCTGCAATCTTTGGGAACGTATCCCCGGCACTGTTTCACCTGCTTGGATCCAGTTTCTCCTAACTTTTCTTTTTTTCCCCAAGACTGAACATCCACTCTTGAGCCAAGTGAAATAAAAAATAAAAAATAACAACAACAATTTTTGGAGAGAGAGAGGGCTAAATGGGCCAAAAAGTCCTTTCTACCTAATTGGAAATAATCTCTTTTACTTTAGCAAAGCAAAGAAAACTTTTCAGTAAGTCTCAACTGCTTTAGCTCTGCCCGAGTGTCTCTTTATTGAAGATCCTAAACAGTTTTTATTTATTTATTTGCCCTTTCTGTTTTGGAGGCATGTCGCCTACACTGCAAGCATGGCCATCTTTGTATCTTCTAGACTTAGTCAAAAAAATAAATAAATAGAATTTTAAGGAGTGAGTGTAGAGCTTCCATACTTAACATATACTTCTTTTTATCAGAGGCCCACAAGCAGCGAGGAGAAAAATGAAGTAACGAGCACAGAATATCTTAACTTTAGTTCTGCGACCTTCGACCACTCTTGAAGAATAGATCTGGGAAATTGTTTTATCTTCAGCGATATCAAAATTACGAAGTGGGGATGGATCCTTTGAGGTCACTTAATCTATTCCTCCATTCCAGTGCTGAGCCATGAGTGACAGCTGGTCATTTGGCCTCTTCTCACGAACGATAGGTCACCATCAAGCTAGAACTAAGGAGAAATTTCCTAACAGTGAGAACAATTAACCAGTGGAACAACTTGCTTCTAGAAGTCATGGCTGCTCCATCACTGGAGGTTTTTTGAGAAGAGTCTAGACAGCCATTTGTCTAGAATTTTATAGGGTTTCCTGCTTGAGAAAGGGGATTAGGCTAAAAGACCTCCAAGGTCCCTTTCAACTCTATTATTCTATAATCTTCTGATGATCCACATTGAACCATGCATGATCAACTCCTTGTGTCTCCTACAAACTACAGTTCTAACTCAGATTCTGAAGGGATGTTTGGAATCCAACCTGGAACTGTCATTTGTAGAGGACACACAAGGAGCTGATCACTCTGAACATCCCTTCACATTTCCTGGTCCTCCTTCGGTGGTTTGGTTGGTACACCACGAAGCTTCTCTGCCTTGGAGAAGACATGGCTTGCTATTTGTTATCTTATTCAACAAAGTCTTGTTGAGAAGCTGCAGAGCGTCCTTCCTTGCAGCAAATTGCAAATTCCTGCAGAAGCTCACCCTAAAAAAAGCAAGGTTTTTGTTTCTTCCTGGGTAATGCCAGCTGTGCACCATGGGTGGAGAACAAACATTGCTGAAATGTTTGGAATGTTAGCCTCAGTGGTCACAATTGTTGTGAAGCCAGATAGCTGTTGGTTGAATCGGTCAACAAAGACCTGATTTGTGAGATGGAATGGGTTGGCTGTGCAAGATAAAAAGAAGGTTCTTTGAGGATTTTTTGTGGGCAGAAGATCCGGTAGACTAGCTACAAACTTCTGACCTGGAAACCTGGATAAAAATTAGCTCACTTTTGCTCATCTAGCTCACAGTTATCATTCTCAGCTGTAAACTTCTAATGTGTCTTCTGCCTTTCTTTTAAATGGAGGACTTAATTAGGACCTTAAGATCTGACATAGAGAAGATCTTTGCAACTTCAAAAACACCCACCACAATATTTTGCTTCATCCTCCTTTTTTTTCCTCTCCTGTGTTCATTCCCCTAGACTCTTTCCTACCATCTTCTTCTCCTTTCACTGCTTTTCTTTGTGGCCCTTTTCAAGACTCAGAGAAAACTCTCAGGTGACTCAGGGTTCCGGAGATTGCCCTAATTAAATCATGAGCCTTGGTCCAAGCTTCAAAAGAATTTAAAAGATTTATTAGGAGCAACATATCAGCATTAACCTAAAGGACGCCAACTCTGGAATACGTAATTTACAGTCCCCTGTGACCCTGTTTCTCTCCCCCCTTCTGCCCTGGGCGTATCATAAATCAGATTCTCCAATTGTGCATGTTCACAGGCTGGGTGTCATCAATCACGTTCTTCAATGAAGGATTTTTGTGGGCAGAAGATCCGGTAGACTAGCTACAAACTTTGTAAGATAAGCGTGGAATGTACTTCTGGTTTTAAACTGCCATACCGCTCCTTCAGATTCCCTCCCTCCTTATTTATGGCAACTCGAAAACAGGCATAAGAATGTTTTACGAGTTGACATCAAGATCTTCCCCTGATCTCCTGCGTTGGTGCTTTCTCCTTGCATCCTGGGTCATGGTCATGTTCTCCTCCATTTGTCTTTCTCCAGTGAGGTCTAATCTCCATAAACGGGTTTGTGGCATTTCATGCAAACTGACTTGTTGAACTCCCTTAGCTGAAAAAATATATATATGCATACATTTTATGTATCGTTTCAAATTCTTAACCATCTGTTGGATGGATTCCTTTTCTATGAAGGGATGTTGTTTAAAATGTGAAAGGCAGATTCACAGAGTGTAATCCTGCACTAAGAGTTTGGCTCCTGCGTATCTTCACTCACCACCTTCTTCTGTGTCTTACACATTCATTTCAACGCGTGTGAAAACGGTGGTGAACCAACCCTTTTCCCTCTTGAGACCTGAAACAATGTATTTTAAGTGGACTGATATATTAGGTGAGATGAGCCAGACATAAAAACAAAGAAACAAACACCCTTGATTAAATCCAACAGGGTAATATTGTGTTACAATATGTTCCAAGTTAGACTGATTACGGGCTTGTTCGTTCAATGCCAGTGAATGCTGGATAACTTTAAGCCATTCCTGACAATCATCGATAGATCCTTTTAAAAACCCAGTTTCAGTGTGGAGGCTCCAACTTTTGGCCTATCCTATTCATTGTGTTCAGGCATGACAGGTGGTCTAGGGTGGGCGATGAAGCTAAGAAGTGCCTATTTTAAACCAACAGGCAGAATTGGAGGCTGGCTCGTTCAAGGTAGTAGAACTTCCAAGGATTTGACAAGATAGTTTGCGAGGCAGTTGACACGAATCAGAATCAGATCAGAATTCTTCATTGGCCAAGTGTGGTTGGAGACACAAGGAATTTGTCTTGGTGCAGATGCTCTCGGTGTACATAAAAGAAAAGATACATTGGTCAAGAGTCAAGAATCATAAGGTCCAACACTTAATAATAGTCATAGGGTACAATAAGCAATCAAATCATACTAGGAAACAGTCAATATAGATCGTAAGGATACAAGCGACAAAGTTACAATCATACAGTCGCAAGTTGGAGGGGATGGGTGATAAAGAGTGATGAGAAGATGAACAGTAATAGTAGTGCGGACTTTGTAATAGTTGAACAGTGTTGAGGGAATTATTTGTTTAGCAGAGTGATGGCATTAGGGAAAAAACTGTTCTTGTGTCTAGTTGTTCTGGTGTGCAGTGCTCTATAGCGTCGTTTTGAGGAAAGGAGTTGGAACAGTTTATGTCCAGGATGTAAGGGGTCTGTAAATATTTTCACAACCCTCTTTTTGACTCAGGGTGCAGTATACAGGTCCTCGATTGAAGGCAGGTGGATAGTAATTGTTTTTTCTGCAGTCCTAATTATCCTCTGAAGTCTGTGTCTGTCCTGTTGGGTTGCAGAACCAAACCAGACAGCGATAGAGGTGCAGATGATAGACTCAATAATTCCTCTGTAGAATGTGAATTCTCCTCTTTAGATCTTCTGCAGAGCAGCTGGAAGGGAAAAAAAAAGGGACCGTATCATTATTTTGATAGTCAAAAGCCATCTTCAGCCGGGGAAATTTTGAAGTCCAGTTTAGTGGGCCACCAGAGACAAAATCAGGTTGGAAATGAGGGTAGTCCTCATGAAGAGTGTGCAGAACATTTTGAGTTTAAATCCCAAAGGTACTTTTTTTTTTTTAAGAGGCAATTGGGATTCCTTTTTTTTTCTTTGAAGACGTTTTGGTTCTCATCCAAGAAGCTTCTTCAGCTCTGAAGAAGAAGAGCTGAAGAAGCTTCTTGGATGAAAATGAAAACATCTTCAAAGAAAAACAAGGAAGATCAGTTGCCTCTTGAAAAAAAGCACATTTGGGATAACCATGACTTGGATGACTGAGAATCTCCATGAGTTTTAGAACCCAGAATGGTGTGCTTAGAATAGGTTCTTCTGACCATCACTTGAGACTTTCAAGAAGAGATTGGACTGCCATTTGTCAGAAATGGTGTAGGGTCTCCCGCTTGGGCGGGGGTTGGACTAGATGACCTACAAGGTCCCTTCCAACTCTGATTATCTGTTTATCTGACCATTGCTGAAGAATTTTGGGCTTGGAAGAACCTCATTTAGAGCTAAACTAGTTAACCAGCTAGTTAAGGGCCTGGAGAATAGAGTTCCTGATAGTTTTCCAACGTCAAAAGTGTTGTATTTCAACAGCTCCTGTATTGTAGCGGACTTCCTGCCTTCTCCCCTAATCTAAAAAGTATCTTGAGCAGTGCCAGGGGGAAAAAAAAAATCACTTTGATGAGATAGTTAATCAAAATGACTCACAGTACAAGCCAGTAGATTTTTGCTGGAAGCTCCTTGCTTGATCCCGTCTAGCTGGAATGTATCATTGGCCCTGGGACTGCAGTGAAGCTGGGATCCTATCTGAATTTGTAGAAAGCAGACTGGATTCCAACGATCGATCGCATCTCGTGGGGGCCGTGTGTTATACTTGCCTCTTAAGAAAGAATGACGGATCCATTCCATGCTTGGTGACCTAACAGCTTGATTGACATGGCTGATAATATGATCCACCACATATCCGTGGCACAGACTGCCCTTTTGGGGGTAAACGATACCAACTTTTAAGAAAGAGGCCAGATGTAAAATTTTCTTTCCCTCGGACAATGGAGAATGCATTCACGCTGCCCTGCCTGCATTCATCTGAATGCTGCCTTTGATTCTATGGAAATTTGATGAACTCTGGGCGTAACGCCCAAACATTAATCTTTGTGGTTGATCTTTCTCTTTGGCAACACGTCAGTCAAAATCCGTTCGGAAGCTTGGAAGTGCTTGTCGGGGAAATCTTTGCACAAAAGTGTATGTGTGGCTCCTGGTCTTTCGGTGGCTTGTGTGTAGAAGACGCCACGAAGTCCTAAATGAGACAGACACCTTCCTCTTTTCCTTCTTCCATTTTGATGGGCGCACAAGTAGGCAGGTTTCAGGCCGTGTGGGAAACGGCCAGGGCAAAAAAGAATTATGCGCAGGAGATGCACAAAAGAAACTCGGGTTCCTCACTGTATGCATGGAGATACTTTGCTCTAGGCTGCATCCACAGAGGGATGGAAATCAAGATCGTGGAAAGTGTTAACCCCACTTTATAACGCCTTGCTTAAGACCACACTTGAAATACTGCATCCGGTTTTGGTCGCCACGATGTAAAAAAGATGTTGAGACTCTAGAAAAGGGTGTAGAGAAGAGCAACAAAGAGGATTAGGGGACTGGAGGCTAAAACATATGAAGAATGGTTGCTGCAATTGGGTATGTCTAGTTTAATGAAAATAAGGACTAGGAGAGACATGATAGCATTGGTCCAATATCTGAGGGGTTGCCACAAAGAAGAGGGGGTCAAGCTATTCTCCAAAGCACCTGAGGACAGGACAAGAAGCAATGGGTGGAAACTAATCAAGGAGAGAAGCAACCTAGAACTAAAGAGAAATTCCCTGACAGGTAGAACAATTAATCAGTGGGACAACTTGCCTCCAGAAGTTGTAAATGCTCCAACCTTGGAAGTTTTTAAGAAGAGATTGGACAACCATTTGTTTGAAGTGGTGTAGGGGATTCCTGCCTAGGCTGGGGATTGGACTAGACTAGAGGATTCCTAAAGTTCCTTCCACCTCTGTTTATTCTATTCTATTCTATTCTATTCTATTCTATTCTATTCTATTCTATCCTATCCTATCCTATCCTATCCTATCCTATCCTACCCTATCCTATCCTATTCTTCATTCCATTATTCTCTTCTCTTCTCCTCTCTTCTCCTCTCTTCTCTTCTCTTCTCTTCTCTTCTCTTCTCTTCCCTTCCCTTCCCTTCCCTTCCCTTCCCTTCTCTTCTCCTATTCTGCATTTTGTTCTACTCTACTCTATTCTCACATGTAACTCCACAATTCATAATTGCCATGAGTGAATTGCAGGGTGTGATTATGGTCCTAGCCTCATCTCACTGAATTATTTCTTTCTCATACACCATTTTTCGAGGGGGTTGGGGCAACAATTTGTTTTACAATTCGGAGTGTGAATTGCCTGGAAAGGATTGCTAAGGAAGGTAGATCAGCAAACCATTTAAAAAAAAAAAACAGGTCTTCATTCATCCAGGTTCTTGTCCATTTCGTGATGGGCAAAAAGAGCCAAAACTTTTAACACCTTTGCATTTGTCTCCTGAAACATCTTATGTTCTTCTCCTATCACAATAAAAAATAAATAAATAACGGAAGCGTGTTTTTTCCCCTCCGCCTTTTCTTCATCCCGCAGGGTTTTCCGGGTGAGATGGGGGAACGTGGACCACCAGGTATTGATGGAAACCCGGTAAGTTGGTAGAACTTTGTTCTTGTAGGTTTGAGGTTGGCTGTTCTGACCTAGGCTTCACAAAACCCCTTTTATTTAGGCTGAAGCGAATTCCTCTCATTTCTCGCATCCAGCAAAATCCTGGCAAACAGTCTTTCGAGGGTGAATTGCAACCACAGCCCTTATTAGGCTTGGAGAGTTGCCAGGCCGATAGCTTCCAAACGCCACGCTGTAGCAGAAAATACTTGGCAAGGAGTCACAAACAAATCTTCACCCTAATTAAATGAACTAATGGTCTCCTGCAAACAGCCCTCCCCTTTTGCTCTTCTTTATTCCCTATGGGGGGAGGGGCCATTCACCGTCCACCTGTAGCTTTATTCCTGAATCGACCCTTGTTCCTTAGCTGTTCCCTTCTCCTGGCAGCTCTGTGCATGCGCACATCGGGAACAGGCTCCAGCTGTTCTTCTTCCCCACTGATCTCCGACTCCGAAGGCAGCTGATAACTGTCGGACGGCCCTTGCCCCATCTCTGCCTCCTACGCAGAGCCCTCGTCAGAGCCTTCCCCAGACTCCAGGACTGGCCCATGTTCCTCCCCAACCTCCTCACTGTTTGAGTCTGCCGTCAGCTCCGCTGGCCACTGGTAGGCCATAACATTGGCCTCCTACAAAGAAGCTACTGGTTCCTACTCTGGTCCGAGGTTCCCTGGTGAAATTAAGCCCCTCTTCTTGGTTTTTTTTTTTTTTTTTTTTGCAAAGCATGCAAAATACTTGAGTAGCAAGTGAGATGCGTTGCTACTCTCTTTGTGGGCAGGATGGAGCAAACAGACACCCATGCTCTGTTTTGTGGGAGGTTTCATTTCGAGAGGACCACGCTATACAGGTACTCCTCGGATTACGACCCTCCCTTTCGGTTCTATTCTGATTCTGATTCTAATCAGGGGAACGAGTCGCCTTCAGAAGTTGTGAATGCTCCAACACTGGAAGGGTTTTTTTTAAAATAAGTTTTTTATTTTTTTGACTTGAACGTATCATCTTCCATTAAGCAGTGCTTCATTAAACAGGGTGTCTCTGTGCTATTGCAATCAAAATGTGCAATCAGAATATTGATACATTGATAATAATTCTCTAATCTTACAATAATCAATCAATCAATAATCAATAATCAATCAATAATAATAATAATCAATAATCAATCTGCATTATAACTCTATTCATTTTTCCCTCAACATATCTTCTAATGAAAATATAGTATCTATATCTATATCTATATATCTATATCTATTGCTTTTATATATATAAAAGCAAAAGACCACTCACGCATCATCACAAAATCTCCAGAACTGTAAAGCCTACAAACTTGAAATTTGGCCCGTATGTTCCTCTCGGCTTCTAGGTGCTCACTAAGAAAGGCTTTTTCGAAATGACCATCAGAGCATTTAGAGTATTTCCTATATTATTATTATTATTAACACGCTCTGATGCTAAGGAGTTCTACTCCCCCTCCCCACCTGAAAAGAAATCTCTTCCAAAGGCAAAACACCAGCAGAGGAGAGGAATTTCAGTTTCAATTTCACAGCACCAAGCACCTTTAGTACAGAACAGTTGAGCTAAGCCACGTCCAGGCTCCTTGCTGTCTCCTTCTTGCTCACACAGCAAATACTGCTTCAATTTCCAAACAGCCCTCAACTCTCCCACACACCGACAGGACGCTAGCCAGATGAATACTGATGGATGCTGGCAGGCAGAGGCAGAATCCCCCCCTTATTTTCCTCCCTAAAAACTAAGCCCGACCACATAGTTTCATAGCGAAGCACGGATATACAGCTAGTATTAGATATAATAATCTTAATCATATTAATCATCTTCATCATATTGTTTACATCTCTATCCTAACGTATATTCTTTATTTCACTAATCTCCATTTATTTCTCACTTCTATTTTTATTCTCCAACCCTCCGCTGGAATGTTTTAAAGAAGAGATTTGGACAACCATTTGTCCGAAATGCTGTAAGGTTTCCTGCCTGAGCAGTGGGGTCAGACTAGAAGATCTCCAAGGTCCCTTCCAAGTGTTATTCTCTCATAAAAGATTTAGAGTCCAGGCTTCCCTAATGCATGGAGGTTAGAGGGCTGCGGTTTTCTGATAAGATTGACCTATATATCTTAACAAACCCATCCAATGGACGGGTCCTTTGGAGATCATGGATCCTTGGAGATCAGCCACCTCTGGGGCCCCCCAGTTTCCTGTTTCTGCCCAGATGTGTGTAGACATTAATGTAAATATCACCACACACTTTCTCTTTTAGTACACATTTCTTTAATAGAGTTCTTGGCTATGTAAATTCCCCTTCTGCGAGCTTTTAAAAAATGCGTTTTCCCCCTCAGGCTAAGCTCACTTTTATTTCAGCCGGCCACTTTCAAAAAAAACACAACATACATTCTTTTTCAAATGCATATTTTATAAAGATATAAAAGGTTTATAAAGGGCGGCTTTCTCTTTTTTTAAAAAAAAAATGCAGATTTTTGAGTAGAGGGAAAGGGACTCTATTGGATGCCATTTCACTGTATTGTCTCCTGTTCCTTGTGAATTAAAAAAAACAACAACAAATGCTTTTCCTGTGTCAGCAGAGGTTTGGGCCAAAGGAAGAAGATCAAAAGATAAGAGGTCCAAAATCAAAAGATGAGAGCCCAAGGCTTGGTTGGATTGGGAAGAGCTCAGTTGAGTGGTTGGTTGTCTTCAACTCCATCACTGGAGGCTTTCAAGAAGAGACTACACTGCCATCTGTCAGGAATGGTGTAGGATCTCCTGCTTGGGTGGGGTGGGGGGTTGGACTAGATGACCTACAAGGCCCCTTCCAGCTCTATTCTGATTGAGTGATTGAATTTGAAAGTGTGGTAGCCTCCGTTTTGCCATCCAGATGTCTCCAGCTGTTGAGCTTAGAAGCCAGAAGATATTGCTCCCCAAGATAATCCTGGAATTTTTCACATTGAAAAAATCACATTGATGATGATGATGATGATGATAATAATAATAATAATAATAATAATAATAATAATAATAATAATAATAATAATAATAATAATACTTTATTTGCGGTCACAGACCAAAACACAAGTACAACAAAAGAAGAACATGGGAAAATTAGTCATGAACAATTGGTCACCAAAAACTTGACTAAGGGGAATTAAAGCGTTCTCC